>NC_072475.1:355000-522500 GCF_027574615.1 Eptesicus fuscus
GGGCTTCCTTATCCCGAAGGCCTTGCTGTTTCCACGGAATCCCGATGACCACGGGGCTTCGTCCCAGGATGAGCGGGGGCCCTCGAAGGCGGCTTCGCTGGGGGCCAGGACCCCTGCAGGGCGCTGACAGCTTCCCATTCGGACGACCTGACGGGCCGGAGGCAGGGCCAGCTGAGGGGCGGGCGTCCACGGCCCCACGCGGCATCGGTCAGACAGGACGTGGTTCCCAGCCAGAGGACGATCCGGCGGAGAACGGGCCCTCCATCCCCGTCCGTCCGAAGCCAATGGACCGAGCCGGCCCAAGTGCCGAGAGAAACTCCCACGTCTGGGAAGGGACAATGGAGATTCTAACCGCCCCCCAGGCCCTACTGCATCATGAGCATTTCAGAACAAAACACTCTCTTTCTCACCTCAGACGTTTTTAAGTCACGAGTTTGACTATTTTTGAACTCTGCTGACTCAGTGACAGTTTTCTGACTTCACTCAGTTTAACCCTAGTTTTTAAAGTTCCTGTTTTTCTTTAATGAAGTCTCTGGGTCTTAAGTCCGGCGTCCAGCTGTTCGAACTGGGACTGGGCTCTTATTTTCAGATTTGAATGCGGTGACACACGTGACAATACTCTTTGCAGGTATTTTTATCACCTGGAATTGTAACAAGTGCTTCATAGTCAAACATGTTAACGAGGAAGAGAGGTGAGTAGATGGGGAGTGAGAACACATGGGTTTTCAATGTTTAAAAATCGTATATATGCATATGGGCACCCGTACACGTGTGTGTGACACGTAAAAATGCCGATCACGGCTCCAGGGACGTTCACCCTGCGGAACAGTGGGACATGCATGTAACTCGGGGGATGGCAATTCTATTACAACGATGGCATTCCCTCAGTATTGATCGTGATTAGTCTGTGGGGCTTTTTTGAAATAATGCAATTACTTTAGCATAATCTCCGTCTCCACGAATCACGCCCGTTTCTTACTTACACGCCCATTTCCTTCTTTAAACGTGTGCGAAGCGATCCCAGGGCGACAGGAAGGTCTCTCAGTTGGCATCGCGAGTCGCAGCAGGAGCTCACCCCGGGTCTGCTCAGTCAGCGACCCCTTTATGAGACGCACGTTGTTGACGCGCTGCTTCGGGCCAGCGCTCCCAGCATCACGGACCGCGAGCCTGCCTTCGCCCCGTTGTGAGTTCCTGCCTCGTTTGTCAGAGGCATTGTCCATGTCAGCGAGGGTTTCCTTCCGGGCTGTCTCTCTCTGTCCCACTGATCTGTGTTTATGCCGGCACCGTGCTGTTCATTTAGCTCATTACACGCGTGTAGGACAGTTTGAAGTCAGGGAGCATGATGCCTCCAGCTTTTTTTTTTTTTTTCCAAGATTGCTTTTGCCGTTCAGGGTCTTTTGTAAAATTTGTAATTATTTCTTTCTGGTTCTGTGAAAAAAATGCCACTGGTATTTTGGTAGGGATTGCATTGCATCTGTAGATTGCTTTGAACATTTCAGATACAATGTTCAGATTCATAACATGTTAATGCTATGGATTCTTTCAATCCATGAGTATGGTATACCCTTCCATTTACTTATGACTTTTTCCACTTCTTTCACTAATGTCCTCGAGTTTTGAGCGTACAGGTCTTTCACCTTCTTGGTTAAATTTATTCTAGGTATCTTATTCTTTCTGATGCACTGGTAAATGGAATTTCTTCATTTCTCTTTCTGGCAATTTGCTGTCAGTGTATAACAATGCAACGTATTTCTGAACATTGATTTTGTATCCTGCAATTTTACCGAATTTATTCGTTCTAGTAGCTTTTTGGTGGAATCTTTGGGGTTTAGTAGATTTAGTATCATGTTCCCTGCAAACAATGACGGTTTTACTTTTTCCTTCCCAATGTGGGTGCTTGTACTTCTTTCTATTGTCTGACGCTGTGGCCAGGACTTCCAGGTCTGTGTTGAGTAGTAATGGCCACAGTGGGCATCCTTGTCCTGTCTTTGACCTCAGAGAAGAAGAGCTCAGTTGTTCTCCACCGAGGATGATAGTAGCTCTGGGTTGTCACATGTGACCTTCATTGTGCTGAGGTACGTTCCCTCTAGACCCACGTTGTTGAGAGTTTTTGTCATAAAAGGATGTTGAATTTTGTCAAAAAATTTTTTCTGCATCTATTAAGAGGATCGTATGATTTCTATTCCTTCTCTCTCGGGTGAGGTGGCGGGAACAAGCTCTAGGCGGACTGGGCCCGTCCACCCCCCGGGCCTGGGACCGGCTCTGCCCTGCACCCCCTGCAGGACAGCGTCTGCCCAGGTCACCACCAGGAGGCCCCAGGGGCCTCACCCCCGACCTGCTTCCCGTGGGGCCTGCGTGGCGCAGCCTCTCTCGCTGTGGCTGTCCGCGTCGCTGTGGACACACTGTTCGTGGCTCACGGGAGGTCAGTCAGGCCACACACCCCTCCCGTGGTCAGTCAGGCCACGCCAAATGTGAAACCTGCACCTGCCTTTGCTCTTAGTGGTGCACCGGAGTGCAGGTGACAATGATGGGAGCGCTTGCCTTGTGACGGAGGGGACGGGGGGGGGGGGGGGGCAGAAGGTGGGGAAGGTGGTGGGGGTGGGGGTGAGGAGACGGGGTGTGTGGAGGGGGTGGCAGGGGGTGTGGGGATGGGGGGCGGGGGTGTGGAGGGGGTGACGGGGGCAGGGGAAAGGGGGGCGTGCACAGAGGATCTTAAAACCTATTTGAACTCCTTGGAATTAGAAACGGAGAGAAGAGAAAAGCAATGGTCGCCTCCCTCTCCCACGCCACCCCCCGCAGAGCCCAGTCCTCCCCGACGCTCCCCCATCCCCCCCCACCCCCTGCAGAGCCCAGTCCTCCCTGACGCTCCCCCGTCCTCCCCCCCCCCCCCCCGGGTCCCCGCAGCCTCACACCCAGGCGCCCGCAGCAAAGGGCTCGCGGGTCTCCCTCGGGCCCCTCTCGTCGGGAAGGCTGGTTGAGGAACAGCCAGGGACCACCCAGAACCAGCCGCTCCTCATTTCTCCTTTTAATTGGTTCCTCATTTTTAAAAAATATTTTATTTTATTTATTTTATTTTTTTAATTAAGGTATTATATGTGTACATAATTGGTTCCTCATTAAAACAAGAAGAAGAAAAGCATCCAAGTTAGTGCGCTGTGCGATGATGTCTTCAGTTGCCGGTAAATTGCGTCTTAGAGGCAAGCGTGTTTGTCCGACGACGGGACGGAGAATGAGACACTCGCCGGTTTAGAACGCGATGACCTGCCCGGTCCCCTCTCATCTTCCCCCCGAGATGAAATGCTCCCACCCAGGAGGCTTTTCCACAAGACGTCCTGCCATTTCCGCCGTCTCGGTCCCGAGGGGAGTCTCGTTAGGGGCCTCGCCGAGGCTGGTGACAACGAAAGACAAATGATGTCAGAGCTCCGGACACGCCGCTCCGATTTCTCTGCTCAGCAGAGGGCGCTCCGTGCCGGGCGGGCGGTGCCTGCTGCTCCGAGGGCGCCATAGGGCAGATTGGAGTGACGGCGGGGGTGGGGGGGGGGAGGGGAGGGTGCTGTCGGCATGTGCCACGCTGAGCCTCAGGCACGGGGCGGGGAGGGTGTGCACACGGCCACCACGTGGGAACCCCGCACCGCCCACTGAGCACCCCTCGCCGAGATGGGGAGGGGGTGGAGGCCAGGAGGCAGCGGGTCTGCTCCCCCTTCCCAGGGGGCTCCCCACCCGCTTCTCCAGGTCACACTCCAGCGGCGACCGCTCCCAGCCGGGCTGGGCGTCTGCTTGGTCCCCATTTGGCCTACAGTGGCCAATGGTGGCAATTCTTTTAGCTGCTTTTTTTTCTTTTTTATCCAAGACAACTTCAGTCAGAAAACCCCCAACAGCAGTTACTTATTCATTTATTTATGAACCCTCATCCGAGGACATGTTTCCATTGATTTTTAGGGAGAAAGAGAGAGTCCGAGACAGAGACAAACATTGATGTGAGAGAGACACATGGATGGGCTGCCTCCTGCATGCGCCCTGACCATTGCCCGGCCCGGGAGGAGCCTGCAACTGAGGCAATCGAACCCGGGACCCTTCCGTCCGCAGGCCCACGCTCTATCCACTGACCCACACCAGCCAGTGTTTGACACACTGGGCCAGGCTTTCCCAAAACCTACAAAGCGGCTCCTTCTTCTCCCTCCCATGAGCCAGGATGCCCACCGGCCGTCCCACCCGCTGTCCCACTGTCTCACGCGGCCGAAGGCACGGGGACTCCCCGCCGAGCCCCTCGGGAGCTCAGACGGGCGCCCAGGGCCGACGGCGGCTCCTTACCGTCATCGCGCCATCCAGGAGGCCGGGCCCGGGCGGGGCCTGCAGCCTGTCCGTGGCCCACTTCTCCAGGACGGACGCCACGTGGGGGCTGTCGACGTGGAGCAGCCGGAAGCCGGTCATGTTGGCGCCGCTGTGTCTGTACGGCCCCAGGTCCAGGGCGGCCATGTCCTGCGGGCGGGGGACGGGGTCAGTGTGACCGGGCCGGGGCTCTGCGTCTGGGATCCTCACCGGGACCGGCAGGGCCTTTGTGTCCGTTTGGTTCAGTGCCTTTATTATTTTATATTTTATTTTATTTATTAAAAAGATTTAAAAATGTTTTTATTGATCTCAGAGAGGAAGGGAGAGGGAGAGGGAGAGAGAAAGAGAAACATCAATGATGAGAGAGAGTCATTGATCAGCTGCCTCCTGCACGCCCCCCACTGGGGATCAAGCCCACCACCCGGGCCTGTGCCCTGACCGGAATCGAACCCTGACCTCCTGGGTCATAGGTTGATGCTCAGCCCTGAGCCACCCGGCCGGGCGGAGCCTTTATTTCATAAGGAAGCGGAGGTCTGAGGAGACGTGGACCCCAGGAAAGACCATCTTAGCCCCACGCCCTGCAAAGGAGGGAGATTTGGAAATTGCACAGCGTTTGACAGGAAGTTCCCTCAGCAGGAAACGGCACCACCCCCCCCCCCCCGCTCGACAAAAGCAACCCCATCCCCGGCGAGGGCGGGAAGCGGGCTCACAGCTCAGCTGGAGGAACAAAAGGTCCTCTTCGGGGAGAACAGAAGCTCCCGCATCTGCTGGGCCCCTGCCTGTGGGGGGGCGGGGAGGGGAGGGGGTGTCTTCACAGGAGAACCTGCTCCGCCCCCCCCCCCCCCATGTTTTCCATCGCAGACGAGGCTGAGCCAAACCAGACGTGCAAGAGCGGATTCACGTTTAAAATAGATGTGATACCTTCACCTCTTCTATAAAAAGGCCAGGCTGCGAACTGTGTGATTAAAATATATAACCCATTTAAGGCTAAACCAAACTTCCAAAGCATCATGTAACAGAAAAGAAACTTCCACAGAACATCCTGACAACGCTCCAGCTGGTGAGGCTCAGTGGTTGAGCGTCGGCCTGCAGACTGAAGGGTCCCGGGTTCGATTCCCGTCAGGGCACAGGCCCGGTGCGGGTTCGATCCCCACTGGGGGGCTCGCAGGAGGCAGCTGATCAGTGATTCTCTCTCCTCACGGGTGTTTCTCCCTCTCCCTTCCTCTCTGAGATCAATAAAAAAGTCTGTTTAAGAAAAGCCCTGATATGACGTCACTGGGCTAGGAAGGCCGTCGTTGTCGTTCCCCTTGGTGAAGGGGCCTCGGGCAGGAGGTGGGAGCCCTGAGGCCGCGTCTGCAGAGGCCGCACCGGAGGGTGTCTGAGGGGCCCTCCCCTCGCTGCCCTTCCCCGGAGAGCTCGGAGCAGAGGCAGAGCTCTGAGAGCTCCGAGCTGCGAGCCCAGCCCAGGTCAGAACAGGTGCTGGCCCTCAGCGGCCCTCTTCCCTCCCAGGCACGGCGCCGTTCCTTCCCTAAGTTCCCTGAACGCTCCGGGGAAGAACGGCAAGAGCAGAGCCGGCAGAACTCAGATAAACCGAAGGAAGGTGCTGAAATCAGCAAAGTTAAAGAATAAATCCCAAGAATGAGCAATCCCTTTATCACATTCAACACACCGAAGGAGAGTTACTTCAGCCAGAGGAGGTCAGACGGCAACTTCCAGAACGCCTACGGGACCCCTCACGGGTGCAGCCGCACACGGATGCAGGGAGCCAAGCTGAATACATCTTACGAAATGTGGGCGCAATCCAGCTGCCTGCGGGCCGAGCCTTCCACACCGAGCGCGGAGAGTGCGGGAATCCCACGTCCCCTGTGAGCGCGGACCACCTGCTCACCCCTCCAGGGCCTCCCGGAGACCTGTCCCTTCTCAAGTTTCAGCAGAACCTCCGCCCGCGTCCGCTCCCTCGCCCAAGCCCAGAGCAGCCACGTGACATCTCTCCCGACGCCCTCCGCACCCGCCGGCCTCCGTCACACCTGAGCCAGGACCTGGGTGTGACGGACGGCTGCCTGGTCCCGGCCCAATCCCTCATTGCCCTCGCCCTCCAGCCCACCGTGCCAGGTGCATTGGGCAGATGGCACCCTCACCGACCCTCCCAGAGCCCGAGTAGATCCCAGTCGGCACATCCTATGGATTAGACACCGAGGCTGGGCTATGTTTAAAAAATTCCTCAGTCTTAGGGTCATGCTCTTTCTTAGTGCCAAGTGTTCAGTGTGCAAACATCTCCCAAGATGCTCTTCTGAATGGCCCCACAACACCGCCAGGCGACCCCTCGAACCCGCTCTCCTGGACACGCGGGGCCGGGCCGGGTCACAGGACAGGACACAGTGCGCCTTCCGCGCACACGGAAATGGGGCGATGGTTCTCGACGAGGCGTTTGCACGTCGACGTTCCTACGCGATGGGAGTTTAATCCCTTCCCGGGTGCACGTGCATGGCAGCCGTTTTCAACAAAGGAGAGAAGCCTGCTTCTCAGCGTGTCTGGAAGGAGAGGGTTCTCAGAAGAGCGAGTCCCTGCTCCACGACGAGGGCTGCCTCGGACGGCGGGCGGCCTCCGAAACACGGGGGATGCTGCAGTCACGGATGCGTGTCTGCGGTCACGGACATGTGTCTGCGGTCACGGACGTGTGTCTGCGGTCACGGACACGTGTCTGCGGTCACGGACGTGTGTCTGCGGTCACGGACACAGGTCTGTGGTCACGGACACGGGTCTGCGTCACGGACACGGGTCTGCGGTCACGGACGTGAGTCTGCGGTCACGGACGTGTGTCTGGGGTCACGGACACGTGTCTGCGGTCACGTACATGTGTCTGCGGTCACGGACGTGTGTCTGCGGTCACGGACACGTGTCTGCGGTCACGGACGTGTGTCTGCGGTCACGGACACAGGTCTGTGGTCACAGACACGGGTCTGCGTCACGGACACGGGTCTGCGGTCACAGACATGTGTCTGGGGTCATGGACACGGGTCTGCGGTCACAGACGCGGGTCTGGGGTCACGGATGTGGGTCTGCGGTCACAGACATGTGTCTGTGGTCACAGACTCGGGTCTGCGGTCACGGATGTGGGTCTGCGGTCATGGACGTGTGTCTGGGGTCACGGACGCGTGTCTGCGGTCACGGACGTGTGTCTGCGGTCACGGACACAGGTCTGTGGTCACGGACACGGGTCTGCGTCACGGACACGGGTCTGCGGTCACGGACGTGAGTCTGCGGTCATGGACGTGTGTCTGGGGTCACGGACACGTGTCTGCGGTCACAGACATGTGTCTGGGGTCATGGACACGGGTCTGCGGTCACAGACGCGGGTCTGGGGTCACGGATGTGGGTCTGCGGTCACAGACATGTGTCTGTGGTCACGGACTCGGGTCTGGGGTCACGGACGCGTGTCTGCGGTCACGGACGTGTGCCTGCGGTCACGGACACAGGTCTGTGGTCATGGACACGGGTCTGCGTCACGGACTCGGGTCTGCGGTCACGGACGTGAGTCTGCGGTCACAGACATGTGTCTGTGGTCACGGACTCGGGTCTGCCATCACGGATGTGGGTCTGCGGTCACGGACGCGGGTCGGGGCGTGCTTACCAGGGTGGTGAAGAGGTAGTGGTAGCGCTCGGTCATCATGCCCAGGAGCAGGATCTGCGAAGGGAAGCGGAGGGTCAGACACAGGTGGTCACGAGGCACAGAGACTGAAATGAAAGGCGGAGACTCAGAAATCCCCCCCCCCCCCCCCCACACACACGGCAGTTCCCCACAACTCGGATGCGTTCCGGACGCCAGTGAGACTCGGCCCTCAGCTTTGCCATCAGAGGCTCTTAGACTCCATCCCAGAGAACCTGTGTCACCAGGATTCCTGAGGGCGGAGCCTGGGGCTGGTGGACAGCCCGGCTCTGAGGACACACGGATGTTTGGTGAAAGAACAGAGACCGTCGTGACTTCAGTGAAAGATGCATCAACAGGTCTGGGCAGAGGCCACCTCCCCACGGAGTCCCGGGAGGAGCCTGAGATAGATCAGAGTGGTTCCGCGGGAGAGGGGGGGACGAATGAAGAGGGGGTTAGCGACAGCACGGAATGTACCCGCCCGCCACTGCTCACGCCCTCGGCTGCCGCGGAAACCGGCGGGGTACCGCTGAAGGTAACGCCAGGAAGATAAGACAAATGACAGGAAACTCGCCCGGAGCCATGAGCCGCGGCGGGGAGGCGGCGGGGAGTCGCTCCTGCGGTGATAACGAGCCCGGCTCACGAGGCTTCAAAGGGCAGAGCTGCTCCGGGGCCATCGATCACCCCAGCGCCACGCGCGGCGAGGCCTCGTCAGCCGGTCCCTGATCGCGGCGGAGCATAAAGAGCCGGCCTGCTGGGCCAGCCAGGAACCCCATTTTTCACTTCAGTCATTAGGCCGTGCGATTGCCGCCAAGTCCAGCTCTTGAAAGGGAAACGGACACGTTTTATGTTAAGAGATAGAGCTGGGCTCGGAGGTTTGAAATATTCTTCCTGGAATTAAAAGCGAGACACCGAGGCAGCCGAGCTTTCGGCTCTACACCAGGGCTGGCGTTTCTCCCTTCACTTCATTTTGGAGGCGTCTAATCACCAATGGAGGGCCTGGGGTTTTCTAAAAAATTGATATTGTGGCCCTGGCCGGTGTGGCTCAGTGGATAGAGCGTCAGCCTGCGGACCAAAGGGTCCTGGGTTCGATTCCGGTCAAGGGCATGGACCTTGGTTGCAGGGTCCTCCCCGGCCTGGGCCCTGGTCGGGGCTCGTGCAGGAGGCAGCCCGTCGATGTGTTTCTCTCACATCGGTGTTTCTCTCTGTCTCTCCCTCTCTCTTCCACTCTCCCTAAAAGTCAGTGGGAAAACATCCTGGGGTCAGGTTCAACAACAAATCGGTATCGTCATAGTGATACACAAAACAAGAGGATCTAAAATACGACATCACAAACGTAACGCGTGGGAGGGAGTGAAGGCGTAGTCCTTGTAGGATGTAGTGGGCACGTGCATGCCCGTCGACCGCACACGGGCTGCCGGGGACACGGAGTGGCAGACATGAGCCTGTCAGAGCCCCACACCAAAGCCCCACAAAAGACACACGGAGAAGGAAGAGAAAGGAACCCACAAAACACGGAGCAAAACCAGCAAACGGCAGAGGCAGTCAGCAGAGGAAAGAAATAGAGAAAAACTACAAAACAGTGAGCAAAATGGCAACAAGCACAGACGTGGCAGGAGCCACTTTAAATATAAAGGAATTAAACGCCCCCATGAAAGGACGAGGGGCGGGTGAACGGATCAAGGAACGGGACGCGTCTGTGTGCCTCTTTAAAGACACTCACCTCACGTCTAAGGACGCACGCAGGCGGGAAGGGAAGGGACGGACAGAGACACTGCACGCAGATCGACATGAAGAGAAAGCTGGCGTCGCAATCCTCAGATCAGACAAAGTAGACTTTAAACAAAGAATGCAAAATAAAACACACACACACAAAGGCATTCCGTAACGACAAAGGGGGCAGCCCCATCGTAAATATCTGCGCACCCAATAACGGGCACCCCAATATAAGGAGTAATTATTAATAGACGCAATTGCAGACGTCGACAGTCATCCGATAACAGGAGGGGTCGTCGCCATCCGCTCACGTCAGTGGATACATCATCCAGACAGGAAACGAATAATAAGATCAAGGCTTTAAACGTCAGATCAGACATGTATAGAACATTTCATTCAAACACTGGAGAAAGTTCTATTTCAGGCGCACAAGCCGCCATACATTCAAGGAGGTTGAACCCCTATCAAGCGTCCTGTCTGACCACATGGAACTAGGAATCAGCAGCGGGAAGAAAACGGAAAGACACACACACGTGCAGACCAACACCATGAGAGGAAGCCACCAACACGTCAGGCGGGAAATCAAACAGGAAAGAAACAATGACCTGGAGGCAAACAGTGAAAAACACAACTTCCCCACATGGAGGGGCTGCAGTGAAATCAGTTCTAAGAGGAAGCTCGTGCTCAGCATCCAATCATGAAACAATAAAAATCTCAAATAAACAATCCGCCTTCCCACCTAAAGGAACCGGAAAGAGCAGAACGAACAGCAGGGAGGACTCACACGGATCAGAGCGGCTGTAAACGCAGCGGAGATGAAAGAGCAGACCAGTGGAACAGGTAACGAAACGGGGTTCGGCCTTGGAAAAGATAAACAGGACGGATCAGCCTTCAGGCAAGCTCTGAAGAAAGAAAGAGCTCGAGTAAACGGAGTCATACGTGAACGCGGTTACAGCTGACGCCAGAGAAATACGCAGGGTCATTAAGGAATGCCGTCCATGGCGCCACCCCCACCGAGGGGACAGCCTGGGGGTACGGACACATTTCCTGCAGCTCAAGCCTCCCAGGACCGGACAGGAAGAAGCAGCAAATGTAGATGGACCAGTTCCTAGCAATGACGCGGAAGCAGGAATCAAAACTCTCACCGCGAGCAAAAGCCAGGTGGTGTCACAGGTGAATAAAACGTGAAATGCTTTTTTGTTTTTTAAGCAACCATTCAACTTACTGTTTTTATGACTATTTTATTGTCATACCTGGAGGCAAATATTCCTTTGACACGCCCCTTATTCAATGTTAAGAAAGAGCTATGAAGATGCATGAATAAGCAGCTAATAGGTGTACTGCTTTTTGAAAAATGTACACTGAGTGGCCAGATTATGATGATCTCTGAACGCATAATAATCTGGCCACTCAGTGTATATATGTGTGTGTATGTATGTGTGTATATATATATATATATATATATATATATATACACACACACACACACATATATATATACTGCCTCATCTATATATATTGGAGTCCCAGTGCATGAATTCGTGCATGGGTGGGGTCCAACCAACCTGGCCAGGGGGAGGGCACATGGGCGGTTGGCTGGCCTGCCTGCTGATTGAACTCCTGGTCGAGGGGACAATTTGCATATTAGCCTTTTATTATATAGGATATACGCTGAGTGGCCAGATTATTATGCGTTCAGAGATCATCATCATCTGGCCACTCAGTGTATATTTTTATTGACTTCAGAGAGGAAGGGAGAAGGAGAGAGAGAGAAACATCAGTGATGAGAGAGAATCATGGATCAGCTGCCTCCTGCACCCCGCCCCCCACTGGGGATTGAGCCTGAAACCCGGGCCTGTGCCCTGACCGGAGTCGATGCTCAACCCCGGAGCCACGCCGGCCGGGCTGAGAGAGTGTCTGTTAGTGGCCTGTCCTCCAGAGCAGAGCACGTACAGAGGGAGCTGCTGCCGTCGCACAGGGTGTTCCCTCTGGAGGCGGGTGTTTCAGCTGGAAGTCACTCAGGGAGCAAGGAGGTGTCCTCTCAGGATAAACGTCCGTCTTCAGATAAAAGCACAATCAGGACACAGGGCGTTTCCTCTCGGTTCTTTGCAGAACTGATGTTCTCCTCGGAGATGCGGCCTCTCCGAACGTCCACGCTGTGCCTGTCTGTGGCCTGCTGGGGGCGCTGACCCAGCCCCGCACACGTTCAGGGCAGTGCTCTCAGCTAGCAGCCCTGGCTCCATTCAGACCTTTTTTTTTTTTTTTTTAAATCCTCACCCGAGGATATTTTCCTATTGATTTTAGAGAGAGTGGAAGAGAGAGGGAGAGACAGAGAGAAACATCGATGTGAGAGAAACACATCGATGGGTTGCCTCATGCACGAGCCACGACCAGGGCCCGGATCAGGGAGGAGCCTGCAACCGAGGGGCGTGCCCTTGACCGGAATCAAACCCCGGACCGCTCTATCCACTGAGCCACACCAGCCAGGGCCTATTCAGACTGTTTTATTGGCACCCAGCACATCACATCACACACTGTGTGGAGTAACGTGGCTGCCAACACTGCCTGTATTGAGGCCCACAAACCCCCGTGTGTATTTAATAACGTACTCACACCTATGAACCACGCCTCGAGCCAACCCCGGGGCTCAGGAAATGTGAATCAATGTGAACATCAGCCGGAGAGAAATCTAATTACAGTGAGAATGTGCCGACAAAGTAATGCTATAATACGCGACAGATTACCGCCCAGCAGTGTAAGTAGGGATTCATCATCATTACGTTGTCAGAATTTATCCTAAGTAATGAGCGTATCACCAGCCAACCGCCTCCAAGGCTACCAGAGGGCCCTGGGAGTTTACAGAAGGAACGAACTGCTCCCCCATCTCCCCGTTTATTTGGGAGTCTGCTAAGGATGAGGCAACGAGAGCTTTTTTAAAATTAATCCTCACCCGAGGATAGTTTCCCGTCGATTTTTAGAGGGAAAGAGAGAGAAAGAGCAACGTGAGAGAAACACATCGATTAGCTGCCTCCTGCACGTGCCCTGACCAGAATCCAGGGAGGAGCCTGCAACCGAGGTACGTGTCCTTGACCGGAATCGAACCCGGGACCCTTCAGTCCGAGGGCCGGTGCTCTATCCACGGAGCCACACCGGCCAGGGCGGTGTGAGTTCTTTGTGTCTGGACCGGTCAGGGTTCTCGACCGCTGTGAGCCTGGAAACTCGGAGCTGAAGGGACCTCGGCAAGATTAGTGCCCACGGCCCTTTCCCAGAGGAGGGCCCGGCTCAGGGCAGCTCATTCAGGGGGTCCCGGCAGCCAGGCCGTGGGCACGTGGGGTCCGGTTTGAAATTGGTGGTGGGACCAGGATCCTCGTGCTTCTCGTCTGAAGCCTGGGATACTTTGAGAGGATAAAAACCATCACCCCCGGCAAATGCGCAGCGTATTTTGACATAGAAAATGTAATGGTAACTAGTTTATTCTATCGAGGAAAACGCCGAGTTTGCAACTGGGTCTTCCAACGTCCCACCCGAGACCCTAGTCCCTCTTCCTTGGGGCTTCAGACATCCGCTCGATGGTCTCCCACCGACTGCAGACCCCGGAGAGCCGCAGCCGCCCGCCCTTCCGGGTCTCCTTGGCTGCGGGGGCAGAGGCTGGGATGGTTGTGCTGTGCTGTCTCTTACTGTGTCTGTGTCCCCACCCATCGGGCTCCACACGTGCGCGCTGAGCCAAAGAACGGATTTCTGTGCCGCGCGCCCCCCGCACCCTCTCCGGGGCCGCGGGACTGTCGGTCCATCGGCATTTCTCCGGGGCTGATGGACGAGACACGACTGGGTGCTGAGAGTGAAGTGGAGCGTCTGGAACGGGAGGAGTGTGAAGGTCAGCTGGGACGCGTTCCGGGCTCCAGCACGGCGCGTGGACGTCGTGGGGTACAGGGCGGGAGCAGGATGGGGGGGCTTCCTTTACTCTAAACCCCGAGGGGAGTTTCAATCCCAGACCAGCCACCTGCTGGCCTGGGGACCGCGGGGAGGTGAGGAAATCGCTCTGCGCTCCGCCCGTTTCTCGAATGGAGCTTTCTCCTCAGGTAAATGATGGCGCGGTCCACCCCCATGGCCAGGGCCGCCCCGTCTGACTGATGATTAGAAACCTCGTTGGCGCAGGTTCCACACACGGCTCGGTGTCCCGGTCCGAGGGGCGAGGACTGAGGGGTAACAGGAGACCCACCTCCGCTCCGCTCGCCCCGCCCACAGCCGCGAGGCACCACTCGGGCGAGGACGGAACCGCGCACACAGCTGCGCGATTCATCCACGGCCCATCGCTTCCCACGGCGGGAAGCCGGGCGTTAGCGTGCACCTTCTCTCGGCCTGTTTGTCTTTAGTCCTCACCGAGGACATTTTCCCACTGACTTCGAGAGAGAGGGAGAGACGGAGAGAAACAGCGGTGTGAGCGGGAAAGAATGTTCCAGGCGCTGGAGACGCAGGGGAGAGGCGGGCAGTGGGGAAGGTGGGCGCCTGGGGGCAGCCGAGCTGCTGTCGGAGGCCGGGCTGGCACCGAGCGAGAGAGGCCGGGTCAGGTCCTGCCGGCATTGAGAGCAGGCTCCATCCGCCCTGGCCGGTGTGGCTCAGTGGATAGAACTTCGGCCTGTGGTCTGCGGACTGAAGGGTCCCGGGTTCGGTTCCGATCAAGGGCCCATGCCCGGGTTGCAGGCTCGATCCCCAGCAGAGAGTGTGCAGGAGGCAGCTGATCCATGATTCTCCCTCTCTCTCCCTCTCCCTTCCTCTCTGGAATCAATAAAAAATACATATTAAATATATAAAGAGCAGGCTCCGTCCATGACCATGGCGGATGAAATTATTATAACTCTGAGCTTCGCATTTCCTTTGCAGAATAAGGGTGATACCAATGACATCCAGGCTACTGTGTGATTGAGGGGGTGCTGCTAGCCACCCACAGGGCGGCGTCCTAGGCTTGCCTTGGCCTTGGGGGGCGGAGGGGGATGGTGCTCCTAGGAGCCAGCGAGGGGCCGTGGGGGGAGGGGCAGGAGCCGGGGCTCCCACCTGAGGGGGGAGAAGAGGGAGCAGGCCAGGTGCAGGGCGGGTGGGCCGGGAGGGACGGGGACCCCAGGCTGGGGGGGGGGGTTCCACCCTCAAACCGCAGAGGCTGAGGAGGCACGTGGTCCCCGCGAAGCCCCCCGTCTCTGCAGCTGAATCGAGTCTTGACATTTGAATTTCTGACTGGTTTTGGGAACTGACTGCGGATTCCATCACACAGCACTGCTCCCTGGGAACGGAAGCGATTGCCTCGCGGGGTGCTCGGCTCGCCCCCAAAAGCTACGCAGCCCCCCCCCACCTCCCGCCCGGACAAACGTCAGACACGCCCCGAAAGTGCGCGTGAGGCCTCTTCCGCGGGTCGTTAAGAAGGGGCCCAAGGGGTGAGGGTGGCGGGAGAAAGCCCGCTCCCGCGGGCGAGGGGACGTCCGGGCGGCCTCGGCCGAGAAGAGAAGCTGTTGATACGGATTCACCTGAGCGGCGGCGGCGTTTCTCCCGGAATCCGGGAGCCCACGGGGAGGACGTGCTCACCCACGGCGGGCGCGGGCCTCCCAGGCGGGACCGGGCGCTGGGACGGGGGGCGGAGACCGCAGGGCGGCTGGCGGCTCAGAGGGACCCGTGTGGGCACCGGCCTGCCCCACCCCAGCTCCCGGCTCCGTGTGAGGAAACCACGGTCTCCACAGGGGCTGAGGCCCGGCTGCGGCACGGGACCCCGGAGCCCTCAGGTCGCTGGTGAGGTCGGAGGTCGGGGACCCCGGGAGCCCTCAGGGCCTGGCACCAGCGGGCACGTGGGGAGGACGTGCGTCTCCTCTCCCCTCCTCCTCAGGGAGGGGCTGGGTGGGCGGCGGCTGCGATCAGGACCCTCCCCTCCTCCCCCTCCTCCCCCTCCTCCCAGAGGCGCTGGCACACCCGTGGGCGGGGCTCACGTGGTTCCTCCCGGCGCCTGCACGGGGCTCGTGGGGCAGGTGCGACCACATCACACGGAGCACGTGGCCTCGTTTTGACCAGAACAGACGTCCCGGGTTTTCCCATCAACACCCGCTCCTGGGGGGGGGGGTCCATGGGGGCCGCCGAGCCCGCCTGGTCGCCACAGGACAACCCCTGTCAGTCACCGCACCCTCACCCGCACCCGCACCCGCACCCACACCCTCACCCCCACCCCCACCCGCACCCTCACCCCCACCCACACCCACATCCCCACCCACACCCGCACCCTCACCATCACCCACACCCCCACCCGCACCCGCACCCGCACCCCCCCACCCCCCCACCCCCACCCGCACCCCCCCACACCCTCACCATCACCCGCACCTGCACCCACACCCGCACCCCCCCACACCCACACCCGCACCCTCACCCGCACCCCCACCCGCACCCACACCCGCACCCCCCCACACCCTCACCATCACCCGCACCCGCACCCCCACCTGCACCCTCACTGGCCTTAAACCAGGAGGACCCTGGCTCCCTAAAGGGTCTGAAGGGCAACCTCCCGCCTCGGGGCGGCCGGACGTGATCCCGGGAGAGAGAAACGCGTGCCCCCCCCCCCCCACGCCCCCTCACCTGCTTCAGGACCCGGGCGGCCGTCTCCAGGGAGCAGTCGAAGATCACGTGGACCTCGCGGGCGCGCTTCATCTCCTGGAGCAGCGGCTTGGCGTCCCGGGTCCCGGGGGGCAGCTGCCGCACCCTGAGCCGGAGGTCGTGCCGGGAGGGGGCCTGGATGAGCTCCTGCAGGCGGATCAGACCTGCGAGGACAGAGGACGGGGTTCCTTCCAGCCACGCGCACCGTCCCCCAGGCAGCCAGAGCCGGCCGGTGACCGCTGACGGCTCGCCTGTGGTCCCCCTGCCCGTGCGGATACACCGCGTGCCCACGGGTGGGGGCCGTGTGGCTGCGTGTGGGGGCCGTGTGGCTGCGTGTGGGGCCTGCATGGCCGTGTGTGGGGGCCGTGTGGCCGCGTGTGGGGGCCGCATGGGGGGCCGTGTGGCTGCGTGTGGGGCCTGCGTGTGGGGCCTGCGTGGCCGCGTGTGGGGGCCGCATGGGGGGCCGTGTGGCTGCGTGTGGGGCCTGCGTGGCCGCGTGTGGGGGCCGTGTGGCTGCGTGTGGGGGCCGTGTGGCTGCGTGTGGGGGCCGTGTGGAGGGGTGCATGGCCGTGTGTGGGGGCCGCATGGGGGGCCGTGTGGCTGCGTGTGGGGGCCTGCGTGGCCGCGTGTGGGGGCCGTGTGGCTGCGTGTGGGGGCCGTGTGGCTGCATGTGGGGGCCGTGTGGTGGGAGGCGCACTCTTCCCAGCGCACCAGGAATGCGTTGGGGTGCAATCATCCCCCCCAGTCTGCAGCCGACACCCCACACCTCTAACAAGTGACGTCTGTGCCCCCCACACGGGTGTGAACAGGAAGTTGCCGTGGGACAGGGAACACCTGCCCCCAACAAGCCCGGGGGCGGGACCTCTCGGGCCGTGAACCCGCGGCCCCCAGGGTCTCGGTGACGGGTTTGCGCCGAGGCGTCGGCGGCCCTAAGTGATGGAGTCCTCGCCCCAGAACCTCCGCTCGGACAGGGCGGCGCGTGGACGTGGGGAGCCCGCTCTCGGCCGCGTCAGGACGACGTGATGAAAGCGGACGGCAGCCAGCGCCCGCTCCTGTGCGGGTGGGAGGGGCGCGGCCACCGGCGGCGGGAAGGCCTGCTCTCCCTCGAGGGGGACGGCGGGCGGCGCGGTCTTTTGTTTGTTTGTTTTTTAAAATATGTTTTTATTGATTCCAGGGAGGAGGGGAGAGGGAGGGAGGCAGAGAAACATCAGTGATGAGAGAGAATCATGGGCCGGCCGCCTCCCGCCCGCCCCCACTGGGGATGGAGCCCACGACCCGGGCCTGTGCCCTGACCGGGAATCGAACCCTGACCTCCTGGTTCATAGGTCGATGCTCAGCCCTGAGCCACGGGGGCGGGGGGGGGGGTGTTGCGTGTTCTGCGTTTGGTGACTGTCGTGCGGCTACAGCGGCCGGTCCTCTCTCAGGACGCACGCTGTGAGCTCAGGGGTCACCGTGTCGTCAGATCTTTCTCGTGGGGACAACTTGCTGCGCGTCGTCCGAGTCCTGGCAGCTGTTTCCATGACGAGAGAACCACCGAGCATGGGGCCGCGGGGCCGCGAGGGAGCCCGGGTCTAGGGGGCGGGGGTGCAGGACCTCCTGGCCCATCGTCACAGCCCCCCCCAAGTTCCCATCTTTCTAAAGAAAAGGCCGCCTGCCCGGCGTGGCCCAGGGCATAGAGCGCCGGCCCTCGGGCTGCAGGGTCCCGGGTTCGATTCTGGTCAAGGGCACCGTCCTTGATTGCAGGCTCGATGCCCGGTGGGGGCCGTACAGGAGGCAGCCGATCCGCGATGCTCCTCTCTCATCGATGTTTCCGTCTCTCTGTCCCTCTCCCTCCCTCTCTCTCTAAGAAATAAAAAACATTAGAAAACAAAGAATAAGGCAAACCTGTGGCTGTGCGATCACACAGGCGCCCCCCCCGCCCCCCCCGCCCCCGCGCTGGGAAGAGCCGGAGCCGCGCCGCCGATCGGGCGGTGGAAGACACGTGAGGAAGGAAACGCGGCTGCAGGCCAGAGCCGCCCTCGGTGGGCGTCTGAACCCCCTCGGCCTTCCTTAGGGGACGGGGTCCCGGGCCCAGGCCGAACCATTGGGCATATGGAGCGACATCTTTAATATTCTGACTAGATAACGTCTGTATCAAAGGTGGTATTTCCTTCTAAAGACCCTCCTGAGGTTGACGATGAAGAGATCACTCCCCACAGGGACTGGTCTCCTCGCCGGCGCATCCCCACGTCAGAGCACCCAGCCTCCGGGGAGAGACGCTCGTGCCGCCCGCCGGGGCGAGGCCCAGAGGCCCAGTGCCGTCCGCGTGCGCGGGAGCTACCTGTGCCGTCCTCGTACACCAGGGTCACGGCCCGCCAGGCGAAGTGGAGGACCAGGTCCAGCACGGCCCTGCCCACGGCCGCCGGGTCGGGGTGCAGGTTGACGTGGAACGCGTCTCGGGCGTCCGCCGAGCGGGGCTGCCAGCGGGTCTGGATGTGGGGGACCTGCAGGGCCTGGCAGATGGACTGCACGGCGCTGACCGAGGGGCTGTGCGCGGGGCCGAAGAGCGCGGCCACGCCCAGGGCCAGCTGGTCGCAGGCTGGGGGGGGGGGGGCGGGAGAGGGAGAGAGAGAGGGAGAGGGAGAGTGAGGGAGAGAGAGAGCTGTGAATTCCTGTGAATTCCCTCTCACACACACCCAACCCCCCTCCAGCTTCCCCGCCACCTGCAGGCTCACACCAGCCCCCAGAGTCCCAGACCCTGAGCCCCGAGGTCAGGGACGGATCGCAGGGCTGGCGAGGAGCACCACAGGGCAGCGCCTGCAGGTCACCTGACCCTGGCCTCGCGTCCTCACCGCTCATCAGGTGGAGTCTGTCTTTTAAAAAAATATTTTTAATGATTTCAGAGAGGAAGGGAGAGAGGAGAGAGAGAGAGAGAGAGAGAGACATCAGTGATGAGAGAGAATCATGCACCGGCTGCCTCCTGCACACCCCACACTGGGGATGGAGCCCACAACCCGGGCCTGTGCCCTGACCGGGAATCGAACCCTGACCGCCTGGTTCACAGGTCAATGCACAACCACTGAGCCCCGCGGGCCGGGCATAGGTGGAGTCTAAACCCCTGGCCTGGTTTGGGGCCACCAGGAGCCTCCAGCTGGTCCACAGCCCTTCGCGGAGCGAACGCCAGGTGAGTGGGGAGTCACCTGCAGTGGCAGCGACGGTGGCCGCGTGGCCACAGGAGCGGCTGCAGCGCTTTAGCTCCTTCAGGAAACGGCCGAGAGCACCGCGCGGTGCCGACCCCCCACGAGTCACCGGATAAGGAGCGGCACCGCCTACAGGGCGTCGGGGACGCTGCGCCCGCCCGCGGACGTCAGAACGGAGACGCCAGGGCCCGGCTCGGCCAGGCCTCTCCGCGCCACACCAGCCAGGGTGCAGCCTGAAACCAAGTCGACGTGTGTTTACAAATTAACTTATGGCCCGGCCGGCGTGGCTCAGGGGCTGAGCGCCGACCTGTGAACCAGGAGGTCCGGGTTCGATTCCCGGTCAGGGCACGTGCCCGGGTTGTGGGTTCGATCCCCGGTGTGGGGTGTGCAGGAGGCAGCTGATCCACGATTCTCTCTCGTCATGGATGCGTCTCTCTCTCCCGCTCCCTTCCTCTCTGACATCAATAAAAACACTTAAAAATGTGACCGTGTTTCCGAGTCCCCTCTGGTGTCAGCCGACCCCGAAACAGGCCCCCCCGGCTCTTCCCGGGAGGGAAACCTTGGCGTCTGGTAGGAAGTAGGTTCCGTTTTACAGACGTTTCTGTCCGAAGGCAGAAGAGAATGAAGTGAGCAGACGCAGAGGGTGTCCTCACGGGTTTCATCTTCTATTCATTTAATTCCAATCCTGACTGATTCCCGTGTTTGTGTGTGGCTCCGTGTTCCACACTGGGGCACGCGGAGAGCACGCCAACTTCTGTGACCCCAGGTTCTCCGCTTTGTGTATTTGTTCGTGTCTCCCCGACTTGACCGTTTGTGTGGAGATTGGGATCTGACCTGACAGGGGTCACAGGGAGTTGGGGGGTGCTGGGGAGCCCCGGGGTCTGCAGCCCGTGAGATGGAGGCGGGGACCTGTCGTGGGCGTCGCCGCTCGGGGAGGGCCTGCCACGCGCCTCCTCTGCCGGCACCGCCCGTGTTCACACGGGGCCTCGGCTTCGGGCGGAGAGGCAGGGCCAGCCTGACGTGTCCACTCACGGCCGAGCCGGCTCCTCACGGGCCGGGGGCGAGGGGCGAGCTGAGCGGAGGGCCGCGCAGCCGGGCACCCCCCTCAGGAGGGTGACCCCGCACCCCGGGACCCCCGCGGGCCCTCCGCACACGATGGCCACGGTGGCACGGAGGGACCTGAGCAGACCCCTCACCCGGCGGCGTTCAGACGGGTGAGCGCGGTACCTCTCTGCGAGGCGTCGAAGCTGTCGAAGGGGGCGGGCCTCTGGAGGTCGTAGGTGAGGGTGGTGGCGGGCGTCAGGCTGCGGTTCCTGTTGATGCTGCCGACGGCGAACTTGAAGGCTAGTTCCTCCACGTTGGCAGGCTCGTTCTCCGCCGCTTCGAAAACGCCGCCTGCGGGAGGAAGGAGGTGGGTGAGCCCCCGTGTCCACGGCTTTTTAAACACGTTTTTATTGATCTCAGAGCGGAAGGGAGAGGGCGAGAGAGAGACATCAACGAGGAGCGAGGACCACGGATCCGCTGCCTCCGGCACACCCCACACTGGGGATCGAGCCGGCAACCCGGGCCTGTGCCCCGACCGGGAATCGGACCCAGAACCCTCTGGTCCGCAGGCCGGCGCTCTACCCACTGAGCCACCTGGCTGGGGCCACGTGTGTTTTTCAAAGAGAAGAATACAAACGATTCGAACAAAGAGGAAAGGCAGGCGTGCTCAGGCCGGTCCCAGGCCCGTGTTCACGCCGAGCAGCACGTGTGCTGGGCGGGTCCACGGCCCACCCCCCGGTGTGTGCTCACGACTTCACGTCCCGGATGGCCAATGTGGGCCGTGTAGTTCATCCTGTGGGATGGGCGCCGGGGGATGGAGACGGCGATTCTGCCGTTCGCACCTGCATCTCGCTGCGGTCACCTGAGCACGACCTGAGCCGTCTCCTGAGAGCCAAGCTCCTGCACTCGGAGGCAGACCTGCTGGATCCGGGGGACGGGCAGGGGACGGGGAGGTGCAGAGAGCCGAGGGGCCCCGTGAGCCCCACACGGAGGGTTTCAGAATGGCGGCTCGGAACTCCGGGGTCTGATGCTAACACCTCCCGAAGGGCCCGGGCCGCTCGGAGCGCCGCCTGCTTTTGCTTATGTCTGGTTTCTGGAGACCCTTCAGTCCTGCTCCGAAGCACCCCGTCTCCGGTGAAATACGTCCCTCCACTGAGCAGGATCAGGAGCCGCTCTCCTGCCTTGGACACAGGCTCGTCACAGGCAGACACAGAACGCCGTTTCAATGTCAACGCACACTCCCTGGAGCACCTGCTGGTGTGTGCTGCCTGCCTTGGCCTCAGGCTGAGGAACGCTAAATAAAGTGCGTGCTGTCCGCGGCTCCGGTAACACTTGTCACACATCTGGAGGGTGTGCCGAGTCCCCTTACGTGTTGAAAACTCGATTCTGCGCGTTTCAACTCTAAGACCTAAGACCGAGCGGATTTAGAAACGGTTTAGGAAACCAGGAGGCAGTGAAAATAAAGGTTATGAATCCAGGGCCTCCTCAGATTCCCCGATTTTACCCCCAATGGCACTTGGCAGCTCGTAAGCGGAACGAGAAGCTTCCGGTGGGAAAAAGGAGGCAGACAGACAGACAGACAAGTCCTCGCACACGTGCTGCTGAGGGCACAGCTCGGCTCGCGGCTTTCATAGCGTGATCCACGCGCCGGCAGCACAGCCCCACGTGGGACGGGCGGCAGTCACAGCTCAGAGACGATCCCCACAGGCTTCCTTGTGCGTTTCAGGCCTGAGTTGTGCCCTGGCCGGTTCGCTCAGTGGTTAGAGCGCCAGCCTGTGGAGCGAAGGGTTGCGGGTTCGATTCCCAGTCAAGGGCATGGACCTCGGCTGCAGGTTCCCAGCCTGGTCGGGGCGCCTGAGGGAGGCAGCTGATGGATGTGTTTCTCTCTCTCCCTCTTCCCTCCCTCCCACTCTCCCTAGAAATCAATGGGAAAAAACCCTCAGGTGAGGATTGAAGAAAAGAAGTGTGATTGCATTTGTTACACTTTCCCCTAAAAGGTGTCGGGGGCTCAACCCTTTTGTGACCAGAGGCCGCCCCCCTCCTTCCAACAGAAGCAACGGCTTTAAGGGCTGAGACTCAGCTCTGAGGCTGTTTTCACTTTTAAACGCACCTCCTTCTGTGTCCTTTCATTTCGCTGCCGAGGGGTCACACCCCTGGCGGAGCCCCCAGCCCTGTGGCTGCAGGTGCCGGGAGCCCCTCCCAGTCCAGTGAGACCCCTTCCTACCGAGGGCCCTCCGGCCCCCCATTCCTGCGGTTTGCCGCTCTGTTGACTAATGAGTTTGCCGACCACTGGCCTAGACTGTCCCCCGCTGACCGAACCCGGCCGCTCCCCCAGGCCCCTGCCGCCCAGCCTGCACGCAGCGCCCCCACAGCCAAACCCCCATCTCACCCGGACCGTGAGCCCGATCCCCCGGGTCTGAGAGATTCATGCACAGAAATCACCCCCCTCACCCCGAACCCCGGGACAAAAGTGCCTCCAGAGGCATCAGTGGAGGCCTGGCCTGGCTTCGAGGAAGGACACCCTCACACCCTCACACCCTCACACCTCACACCCTCACACCCTCACACCCTCACACCCAGACACAAGCGCATTCCCTGGCTCCGGACCCGCTCTCTGCAGCCGCCGAGCCAACGTCAATGCCTCGTGCCTCCTCCTGAGCGAAGGGGTGAGGCCTCCCGACCGGTTAAATCCCACTTTCACATGCGTGTTTACGACGCCGTCGCTCCAGCAGGCACTTTAAAGGCCGTCCCACAGCGCAGCCGGCCGGCCCGGCTCAGACGCCTCGCCGGATGATCTCGTTAATTCGGGGCCTCGCGGCGCTCGTTAGTCCGAGGGCGTGGGCGCGTCCGTCCTGGCAGGTGCAGCCGGGGAACGGAATGAGCCTGAATCCTCGCCGGCCCGCTCTTTCCAAAGGTGTCAGCACTCCAGGGACTTGGGGTGCAAGGAGCGGGGTTACTCGTCTTACGCAAATGCCGCCGATTTCCAAAGGGCCCAGCCCGTGGGCTCCCTGGGGGAGCGACTCCTGTTTGCTTATCGATCTCCGTGACGCTCTCTCGCAGGTGTAGCCGCTAATGGACACGCACCGGCCAGTCCCGAGAGGAGCCGTGACGGTGGGTGGCCCAGCCGTGGGGGTAGGGACACGGGTCTGCATTCCTCCTCACAACAGAATTAATCCGTCCTTCCTTTGGCTTTGCAGTGTGGTCAGCGACTTGCTCACGCTCGCCTCCTTAGCCCGCGGCTCTCACCCCCCCTCGGCCGGCCCATCCCGGGGGGGGGGTGCAGGGCGGGGGAGGGGCTCAGGGGCTCCATCGGTTCGGTGGCCGGTCACTGAGATGCTCACACACACGTGTGCTTTGGGGACTTCCGGGGCTCGGGCTGCCCCACGGGCCTACAGCCTCTCTCTGCAGGGCCCGCGCCTTCGGGAGGGCCCGGGGGACGGCCCTTCCTTCGCGTCAGCGATCGCTCAGCAGGTCCCGGGGACGCGTGAGGTCAGCGTGTGCCCTCGCCGCTCCCTCGTCCACGGAACCGCTGGCAGCTCCTCCGCCCCCGAGGAACACGGGTCGGTAACGACACGGCAGTGAGCACCCGAGAGCAGTCCCTGCCCTTTTGTGTTTGCGTGTAGTGAGCGTTTACGTGTAGTGAGCGTTTGCGTGTAGTGAACCTTTACGTGTAGTGAGCGTTTACGTGTAGTGAGCGTTTACATGTAGTGAGTGTTTACATGTAGTGAGCCTTTGCGTGTAGTGAGCATTTACGTGTAGTGAGCGTTTGCGTGTAGTGAGCCTTTGCGTGTAGTGAGCATTTACGTGTAGTGAGCGTTTGCGTGTAGTGAGCCTTTGCGTGTAGTGAGCATTTACGTGTAGTGAGCGTTTGCGTGTAGTGAGCGTTAATGTGTAGTGAGTGTTTGCGTGTAGTGAGCGTTTGCGTGTAGTGAGCGTTAATGTGTAGTGAGCGTTAATGTGTAGTGAGCGTTAATGTGTAGTGAGCGTTTGCGTGTAGTGAACCTTTACGTGTAGTGAGTGTTTACGTGTAGTGAGCGTTTACGTGTAGTGAGCGTTTGCGTGTAGTGAACCTTTACGTGTAGTGAGCGTTTACGTGTAGTGAGCGTTTACATGTAGTGAGTGTTTACATGTAGTGAGCCTTTGCGTGTAGTGAGGGGGACAGGCCGAGCCTCTGTGTGTAGGAGCGGGAGCGAGCGGAGCAGGCGCGGCGCGGGGAGGGGCTGTCCCTCGGGAAGAGGGTTCTCGTTGGATCATGTGCCGTGGTCTCATCCCAGGTGGAAAGGCCACACGTGTGGAGACACCTGCGGGCAATGGAGGAGGAAGCCGGCAGACACCTTGGAGAGGGGCATGCTGGGAAGAGAAGGAGCGGGCTTCAGTCTGTGGGTGGAAGCACGCCGGCCTGGGGCCTGGGAGGCTGTGAGCGCGGGGGAGACGGGGTGCAGGTGAGGGGTGCAGGTGGGAGGGTGCAGGTGAGGGGGTGCAGGTGAGGGGTGCAGGTGCTCAGAGCCGGGGAGCCCTCCCGGAGGCCGAGGGAGCAATGAAAAGACTGCCTTCCACTTCCACGTGGACGGGGTGCACAGCCGCTGGGAGGGACGTGGACACGAGGCCTGAGCCCCGGCTCCTGGAAGCAGCTGAGCTGCGGTTAGAGAACCCACAGCCTCGAGTCCGGGAAACGACTGGCTCAGAGCCCCCTCCCCCAGGGGTCACCCCCTCCCCCAGCTCAGGGAAGGCCAGGGGTGGTGACAGGTGCGCTGGGCAGAGCAGACCCCCCCGCCCCCCCTTCTTGCTCTTCGTCTCCTGAACGAGGGGCTGAGCGTTTGCCCCACTGACCGCTCAGAACAAAACGCCTGTCCATCTCACTCGGTCAATTTCAGTCACGTTTCTCTCTTCCTCGGGGCCTACCTCCACTCCCCCTGGGCTAAACCTCGGGATGCGGACCCCCTCCCTGAGGCCCCCCCCCCCCGGGTGTCTCCCCCTCTTTACGAGGCAGAGACGCGGCCGAGGCAGACAAAGGGAGGGAAGCCGCTGAAGGAAGAGCCGGAGCCACGTCGGTAAACAGCTCGGTTTCCGGAAAGGACACACATTTACACCATCAGCGCCGGCCCAGACCGCCTCGCCCTCAAACCGGGCATTTCCTCTTGTGCTGACGCGTCAGGAGTGTTTCCTTTTTCATTCCTGTTCAGCGCACTTTCCGGAGTGGGAGCTGGAGAGAAACCGCAGACGAGCATCGCCCTCCATCTGGTCACCAGACGCCGTTTCCCCGCGGCCACGGCAGCGAGTCCCCACGGCGCGCTCGCGGCTCCCACTCTCCTCCTGTGAGGTCGGTGTCTCCACGGGCTGTGCTGGGCGTGTCGGCCTGGGATCCACGCACCTCACTCCTGTGGGAGTCGTCCCTCCCCCGCCGGCGAGTGGCCAGGAGTCAGACACACAGACACACAGACACACAGACGGAGTCCCGGCAGGAGCGTGGCTCCGTGGGAGAGCGGGAGACGCCCCCCGGGACTCGGATGCGGCTGCGCTCACCAGTGCCCACGAGGACGCCCCCGGCCCGGCCCGGCAGACGCTCCGCGGTGACAGGGCAGCGGGAACGAGAGCCCAAGGGGCCCCACGGTGATAAGTGGCCGCGGTAAAAGGGACGAGGTCTCGGACCCACCACGGTGCCCCCGGAGACTGGCAGGCGATTCCGGCGTTTATTTCCACTCGGCTCCCAGGAGGACGCCATCACCAGCCTGAGCAGGTTGGTGTTTGCGGGAGCTGCTAATGGTTAAAGAGCTCATTGTCCTTGAGCTGTGGGATCGCAGGGGCTGATAGAGGGCTGGTGGCCACGGCTTTGTTCCCTTTTCTTCAGCTGCAGATTAAAAATATACATTTTTATCGATTTCAGAGAGGAAGGGAGAGGGGGAGAGAGACATCCATGATGAGAGAGAATCATGGATCGGCTGCCTCCTGCACGCCCCACCCTGGGGATCGAGCCCTCAACCCGGGCCTGTGCCCTTGACCAGAATCGAACCCGGGACCCTTCAGTCTGTAGGCCGACGCTCTAGCCACTGAGCCACACTGGCCAGGGCTCTTCTTTCTGTTTTTATTGCTGGACATTGGAGTTCACTGTTGAGTGATTTCCAATCAGGTTGCGTTAAACTCTATGGCAACTTGGAGGCTGCGGGCAGGGACCCCAGTGGGACATGGACCACAGACCCTCCAGGTTTAAACGGTGGACGTAAGACCCGCGTCCGTGAGGTCAGCATCGCCCCTCCGCCCCAGGAGGAAAACCGAGCGTGGTTTTGAGGACACAGCTCAGCCGTGAGCCGCGGGCCGGGCCCTCAGCCCATTGTTAATTTGGATGTGATCTCTCTGGGGTTGAGTTGCTCGCGTCCTTTCTATGTTTTGGAAAACAACGCCTTGTCCGGTGTCTCACTGGGAGAGACGGGGACGTCTGTAATAGTGTAAAAACACAAACGGAGTTTTAGAAAAGACAAATCGATGGAAGCTGAAGGCCGATGCCGACACGATCGAGACGTTCGTAAGTCGTCGGCGAGGTTCCGAGACGGGTTTGCTGGCCTTGGCAGTGCAGGGCAGACTTCCGGATTACACCGAGCGGGACATGATCTGCCTCGTTACGTAACGTGCATGCGGCACTGGTATGGCTCCTGGCACGGGGCAGGTGACACGTCACTCGTGGGTGAGTGAGGGTGTGAGTGAGCACGCGTCACAGATCTCCCCGCCACGTGCTGCTCCGTGCCGCGCTTCCCCAGGCACGCGTCTTCCTGTGGTTATAAGGTCTGACGTCCTCTCCAGGGAAGAAGACAGTGTGTTTCCTGGGGCTCCCTGGCACCGCGCCTGCTGCCAGGCCCTCGGAGAGCAACGCCTGTTTGCGAATCAGATTTCCAGAACAAGATCAAGGCATTGCCAGGACCCCACAGATGGCGAACGGCAGCCTCTCCTGGTACCGCGTCCGAGGCTGACGAGGAGATGAGATCAGTCCGGCGCCCGTCGTGGCAAAGCTGCGAACCACGAAATCCTGCCTCCAAATCACGGTGTTGTCCTGTTCGTCACGTTAAAGCTCTTCGTGCCGCGGCCGCTCCTCGGAGCATGGAGCCCGGTTCTCGGGTGTCTCCCGGGGAAGGCAGGTGCGGGCGGAGCCGGAAGGAAAGGCCAGTAGAATCGCTGTTTGTTCCTGGCTCCCTCCCCCTGCGGGACCTCCCGGCCGGCTGCTCAGCCCACCTCCATGGAGAGAAGAGAACGTGCCTTCAATTCGATGAGCGCCAAGGGCAGTCCCTCTCAGGTGCCTCAGGTGCGCTCAGAGCCCCCAGGTCCTGCAGGGTGACCCAGGGGGAGCCACAGGGCAGCCCTGGGCCCGGCGCCCTCTCGCGCCCCCTGGTGTCTGCCCGAGGGACTGCAGGGCCGAAGACCAGGCTGCCCAGCTGATGTTCTACCCACACACCTGGGCCAAGAGGCACCAGCGGCCCCGCGGACACACGCGTGTTTAGTGGCAGGAACCCGTGTAAGTCCCAGGACAGCAGATGCCCACGGAGTCTGTGCTCGGCTGACCTTTCACCGTCACTGACCTTGAGAAGGGCCGTCGCAGTTTCCTCACTTCATTAACTTTTGCCGATAGAAAATGCTCAGAAACGACCTCAGTTATTTGAATATTCTCTTTCATAATCAAAATCTTCTTTGTCGTGCCCTGGCCGGTGTGGCTCAGTGGATAGAGCGTCGGCCTGCAGACTGAAGGGTCCCGGGTTCGATGCCGGTCACGGGCACGTACCTCAGTTGCAGGTTCCCAGGCCCTGGGCTGGGTGCGTGCAGGAGGCAACCAATCGATGCGTCTCTCTCACATCGATGTTCCTCTCTGTCTCTCCCTCTCCCTTCCACTCTCCCTAAAAATCCAGGGGAGACTATGCTCAGGAGAGGATTAACAAAAAATAACAACAATAATCTTGCCATAAAGCTGGGTATTCGCACGGGTCTCGAGGTAGTCTCTGAGTTCCTGCCGACGTAAACGGAATGCAGCAGGTGCGAGCTTTTCCTGTCGGGACGCAAACGAGGCAGCTCGGGTTTAGACGTCTGTCCGGAAGCTGCGTGGCTGCGTGGCTGCGTGTGCGGCTCGCTCTAAGGGGCTCAGGTGGAGGCGGCGGCGGCTGCAGGTGGAGGCTTGAATCACAGGCACCTGGACCCGGCTCCGGCGTCTTCCTCCTCGGCTCCTGGTGTCAGGGCCCAGGACCGTCTCCTGGGAGAGAAATCTGGGGCTGCGAGAGGACTGGGACCCTTTCTCTCCGGTTTCGCTGTGTTCAGAGCTCCTCCCAGACTCCCGAGCCGCCGACGTGTCTCTGCAAACAAATCCTTCACGGATCTGTGTTTTTCTCGATGCCCATGACCATGGAGCCCAGGTTGTGTACGTCGACTCTTCCTCCTCCTCTCCCCGCTCCTCCCCCTCCTCCTCCTCCTCCCCCTCCTCCTCTCCCTCCTCCCCCTCCTTCCCCTCCCCCTCCTCCTCCCATAGGAAATAATTAGGCTGAATGTCTGCAGAAGGCACTGCTTGGACTAAGTCATTTCATGTGTAAAACAGTGCAAACACTGACCCCCCAGGACTGTGGAGCCGTCTCCGGAGCCGCTCATGGAAAGGACTCCGTGTGGACCCAGCGGACCCCGGGCCTCAGCAGCTGGCCTGGCCCTTCCTTCCCTTTTCTTCACACAAACACCTTCTCCCCCAGACGCCGCAGCCACATCGCGCCCCGTGGGCCCGGGTCGGTGCTGCGATTGGTGCGACTCCAGAGGCTCTGACATGTGAGAACCCACCCCAACCAGGCTCTGCAACTCATTCTGGTTTTGAAAATCACCTTCAGGGTGTGTGCTTTTCATGCTCCTTTTAAAATACATTTGTATATCTCTGTCATCTACCTACCTACCTATTTATCTATATTTATTGATTTCAGAGCGGAAGGGAGAGGGAGAAAGAGAGAGAAACATCCGTGATGAGAGAGAACCATGGATCGGCTGCCTCCTGCACGCCCCCTACTTGGGGTTGAGCCCACAGCCCGGGCCTGTGCCCTGACGGGGAATCCAACTGCGACCTCCTGGTTCCTAGGTCGACGCTCAACCCCTGAGCCACACAGCCGGCCATGCTGCTTTCATGCCTACCTTGCTGGTGCCCACACCTTGTGGAGGCTGCATTGCCCTGGGGAGGGCTGTCTGTGGGGGAGACCCAGGGGTACCCCAGTGTTACTAAACGGGATGTGTGCGTCCCCACACTCCGCCTGCGATCTCCTTTGGGGTTCGTTCGGAATCGAGGTAAAAGCTCGGGTAAGCAGGATTCCTTTGTTGAGAGCTGTGTCACCTTTTGGGAAAGTCTCCACTTGACCACCTCCATGCACAGAAGAGCTGAAGTTTGATCATTCTTTCAATTTCTGGAAAATAATTACGGCTCATCAGCTGTGCTTCCTGGAGGAATCATTAAGCCAAGGATGTGCTCGGCACGATGAACTACAATCTACTTAATAACCTGCATATTAAGGAGCGCTAGCTCCGAGGAAGGCAGATAAACAGGCTCCCAGAATAAAACCAGTTAACTCGAAATGAGGCCTCCCCAGAGGACACCCCGCCCAGGTCTGCTCCCCGTCACGTTCAGGATAAAAACCCGCTGACACCGCGCCGAAGCACAGCTTAGAGATCGGCATCTCCCTACGCCACGGCCAAGGTCAGCATTTGTTTGCGCATTTTTTTTTAATGACTTTAAAGTTTCATTGACGCTCGCTGGGGCCTAGGCCGGCCCGCGGTCTCCTCGGCCAAGTTTTCATCCTTAATCATTTCTGCACGTCTCCTGTGGGAGGGTCTTCGAGGATTCACGAGGAAATATTTCAAAGCCTGTTCTCATTAATCCTCGAAATCGTAGAGAACAGGCACTCGATACAGCAAGGGGGGGGATCCTATTGCTATTATTCGCAACAAGAAGGCCAGCGAGTCGAGGAACTTCTTAACTAAACGTTGTATTGTAGGATGGGATCTATAAATCCCCCTGCGAGGGATGAAGACTAAGGGGCGTCCGGCCCCAAAGTGGTACCTCCTACTGGCCTGTGGGCTGTGCGTCAGGGCTCGTCCCGGCTTCCCCGTCCATCCCGTGGGCAGTCCTGGCGGGCGGTGCATCTACTGTCGCGTTCCGTGGCCGGCGTCGGTCCGCGTGCCACGGCGGCACCCTGACAGGATCGCGGGGTGAGCCGCCGGACCAGCCTCAACGGCGCTGCGTCTCTGGGGTGCGTCCACGTTGGTTGAGGATCATGAGCTCCAGCTGGAGAGCCGCTTACTGGAGCGAGAGCCCTTGGGACGTGGGAGGCGGAGGAGAGGCCGAGGTGAGAGCAGCTTTTGTGCGTCCACCGCCGGTGAGAAGACCGGGGCTGGCCTCGCAGCCGGAACACAAGAGCCCTCGAAGGCGTAACAAGAGGAGGAGGAAGAATGCTTCTGAGCTCAGCGCTGGAGTGAGGGGAGCGCTGTGGGGTCATTATTATTATTGATAATAATATAATGAAATAATGTAATATAATGAAAATGTATATATTTCATTATATTATATTCATTATTAATTATTTTCACATAATTAATTATAATTATTATTATTAGCATGATAATATGCTAATTATGCTCCCGGAGGCCTGGATCACCCGTGGGAGGAGCGTGGGACGCAGAGCAGGCGCTTCTGGAGAAGGCGTGGCCTGAGGGCTTGTCCGTGGACAGGCAGCGGAGGCGGGGAGGACACCCCAGGAGACACGTGTGCAAAGGGGGGGGAGTTACTCGGCTGCGAACCTGGAGTGTCTGCAGCGGCCTCGCGGCTGAGGGCGTCTTCTCCCTGAAGGTGAAGCCGGTGGAACCGAGAGCCGTCCCAGCGCTCCATCGGGAGACGTGTTAGCGAGAAGAGTCGCTCAGGAAAGAGCGATTTTGTTCCAAAGGAACCAGGTAACAAAGCCCCGCGATGCTGCCGCGCCTTCACCTCGTCTCCCCCGGCGGCCCCTCTGCACGCGGCCCTGCGGCGCGCACGTCTCAGAAACACACGCCCGACGCCACGGAGGCGAAGGCCCCTCCGGCAAACAGCCCGTTCGCACGTCCAACAGCAGCCACCCCCCGAAGCGCGGGGCCTGCCCACGACAGGGGAGCCACGGCTCCGCACTGCGACCCGTCAGGAAACAGACCTACGCGCGGGCCGCGGTGTTTTACTCACTCACCGCCGCCCCTCGAACGCAGCCAACCATCGGGGCGTTAGACACGACTGTAAACTCTAACTCCATATTGTCAAGTGTGCGCTGATGTCCGTGAGCACCGACGAGGAGTGAATGTTTAACGTTCCTCTGCTCGGGGAAAGCTCGGGCCAGTTCCATTGTCAGAGAAATCTTCACGTATTTCCTGTGACGTTGACTTGGGATGATTATATTTCTCTGCCGAGAAGACGATGCCACCTTTAGCTGGGCATTAAGAAGAATGGTCCAGCCAAAACCGGTGTGGCTCAGTGGATAGAGCGTCGGCCTGCGGACTGAAGGGTCCCGGGTTCGATTCCGGTCAAGGGCATGTACCTTGGTTGTGGGCACATCCCCAGTAGGGGGTGTGCAGGAGGCAGCTGGTCGATGTTTCTCTCTCATCGATGTTTCTAGCTCTCTACCCCTCTCCCTTCCTCTCTGTAAAAATCAATAAAATATATAAAAAAAAGAAAAATGGTCCAGCGCCCTGGCCGGTTGGCCCAATGGATAGAGCGTTGGCCTGTGCACTGAAGGGCCCTGGGTTCGATTCCCGGTCAGGGCACAGGCCCGGGTTGCGGGCTCGATCCCCAGTGTGGGGCGTGCAGGAGGCAGCTGGTCCATGATTCTCTCTCATCATGGATGCTTCTCTCTCTCTCGCTCTCCCCTCCTCCCTGAAATCAATAAAACATATTTAAATAAAAAAACATAAAAACGCCGTGGGCGTGTGTCAGTGTGTGACCGTTGAGAGGATTGAGTTAATTTGTCTAAATGGTCTTTCCTTTCCTAGGGACCCACACGGCAGCAGCGAGGATGGGGGACGCCGCGGCGCAGAGACCTGTGTCCGGAGGGAGCATTCAGATCCGAGACGGTAAGTGGCTTATTCCACGTGAGGGCCAGGCTCCTCTGACGCATCAGAAACGCTGCTGAAGGGTCACATGCAAAATCCTCGCGTAGCAGCCGTGAGCTCCTCACGTATGGCCTAGGAGACCCGTGTCTGAGGCTCACGGTCAGAGGGCGGCTGTCCCCACGGGACGTGAACCTGGGACATAAGCAGGCCCCCTGGCCCCTCCCCCATTCTCCTTCGACGGCAGCGTCTCCCTGGGGTAGAGGAGGCTCAAGCCTCCTGCGTGGGCGTTAAGTCCTCCCTTGACCGGAAGGACGACAGGTGTGCATTCGCTTTAGCCGTCAGCTGTGTCCCAACCTGGTCTTCAAACATCTACGCATTTTTAAAAAGGTATATTTTTATTGATCTCAGAAGAAGGGAGAGGGAGATAGAAACATCCATGATGAGAGAGAATCACTTAAAAATGAGCTGCTGTATTTGGTCAAATATTCAGGTAACTCGCCCCCAATGCCTGGCAGGGCCAGACCCCCACGGCCCCCCCAGCCGGATGCCCCCCACGCTGTGCTAGGTGCATCCAGGTTGTCGCAAAGGCTAAGACCTCATCCCTGTTCATCGCTGGGTGACATTCCATGTGTTGTGTTGCCACGTAACATTCCACGTATTGTATGTGCCACGTAACACTCCACGTGTTGTATGTGCCACGTAACATTCCACGTGTTGTATGTGCCACGTAACATTCCACGTATTGTATGTGCCACGTAACACTCCACGTGTTGTATGTGCCACGTAACATTCCACGTGTTGTATGTGCCACATAACATTCCACGTGTTGTGTGTGCCACGTAAGTGCTGGCGAGATTCGGAACCTGCACCTGGAGCGTGCGTTGTGCCGCGGGGTGGGGGGCGCGGTGTGGCTGACCCGGGTGGCGTGAGCGTTGCTGGCAAAGGACGGGCAGGCGGGCCCCACGGGACGAGCCGTGGACGGAGCCACGGCCGAGAGGAGCTGCAGGGCCCGGCCCACAGGGGACCCCGGTCCCGGCCCGGCCGCCCTGGAAAGCCCTCACGCTGTCTCTCCCTCCCGACGCCGTGCGTCAGCGTCCTCCTGGTTCGTGGAATCCGTCCACGACCTGGAACACAGTGGTTTTGTCTCGGAGGCGCCTCCAGAGCGGACACGCCGCAGCCCGGGGTGATGTGAAGCCTGAAACGCCAGGACGTGCTGCTGGGACCGGTGCGGAACGCCGACACGCCCGTCCAGCTGCCGCTTTTCTGTGTCTGACGAGGACATTGCTCTCGGACGGCGATCGCGGCCCCTCGTCCACGAGTCAGGCTCGGCGTGAATCTGAAGTCCCGGCGTCTTCATCGACAAAACAGTTACAATCAGAAGGAAACGCTCCCTTTCAAGGCACGGAAGCAGGGCCGTGACCCCTGCCCGCAGCCCGAGCCTCAGAAGCGACCGGTTTGTCCCTCGCCTGCCTCCTGGTGCCCGGGTCCCGTGGGACGCGCACCAGACGCCGCCTGGGACGGCGGCACGGCAGGCACGCCCCCGAGCTGCGGCTGCCGCACCCTCACAGGTGCCGGTGAGCACCCGGGTGCTGGGCGCGGCGTTTGGGGGAGAGAGCAGGCCGGGGGCCGGAACGGAATGTCGGGGGCCAGCTGGGACCGTGAGGAACACGACTGCTGCTCTGTGAACCGGGACGTGCTGCTCTGAGGGGAGAAGGCGCGTCCCCCCGGCTGGCGGCTGCACTCGGGACCTGGGGGCTCACCGGGAGCGCGGCCCGTCCGCCCCGTCGGGAGCTGCCTGTGGTCCTGGGAAGACTGACAACCTCGGCAGAGACCGCAGCCGCCAGCCCTGACGCCCGGCCCCGTGCACACCCACAGGCCTTGGCAAGTCTCCCGCCGCCTCACCTGTAACGGCCCACTGGCACCCTATGGCCTCCTTCCCGGGTAACCGCGTCCTGCTACCCACACAAGCAGCCGGCTCAGGGGGGGCAGAGCAGATTTTGTGGGCGACCCGCTGCGCTCCCGTGCCGCCGGCGGGACTGGAATAAACGCTCCTGTAGGACCCACCCTGTCCCCTGGGCGGTCCGGCTACAAGCACACACGGGGAGACAGCTCCGCCCCTCGAGCTGCGGGAACCCCGAGTCACCAGCACTGCAACCCAGTGACGTGCCACATGGTCCCCTCCGCCTTCCCGGGGCCTGAGGTCTGGGGGTTCAGGGACAAGGGGGGCCATTGAGGTGAGGGGTGAGGGGTGAGGGGTGAGGGGTGAGGGGTGAGGGGTGAGGGGTGAGGGGTGAGAGGTGAGGGGTGAGGGGTGAGAGGTGAAGGGTGAGGGGTGAGGGGTGGGGGGTGAGGGGTGAGGGGTGAGGGGTGAGAGGTGAGAGGTGAGGGGTGAGGGGTGAGGGGTGAGAGGTGAGGGGTGAGAGGTGAGGGGTGAGGGGTGAGGGGTGAGAGGTGAGGGGTGAGGGGTGAGGGGTGAGAGGTGAGAGGTGAGAGGTGAGAGGTGAGGGGTGAGTGGCTGTGGTGGGCCGTGGCGTGAGGCGAAGGGAGGCCTCGTGGTGGGGAGCCAGGGGTCAGAACAGGTCAGTGGCACAGAAGCACCCGCGTGAGGAAGCCCAGGGGACCGTCCGTCCGGGTGTCCGCAGGCTGCTCCGGGAGAGTGGGAGGTGGGGTGAAAGGTCGCAGTGGCGTCACGAACAGGAGCCTGTTGAATGCCCTGTGGGTGTCACACTCCGCCTCCCGCAGGCGGCGAGGGGCAGGGACGGCGGTTAGAGCCTCCGTTACACACGGACGGCGCCCTGGCCCCCGAGCACATGGACCCCGCACACCTTCCCCTGCGGGCGGGCTGGCTCTGCCCCTGCTGATCGAGTTCCTCAGGACCAGGACCTGCCCTGCTATTCCCGGCAGGCGTGAGTGATGAATGAATGAATGAATGAGTGAGTGAGTGAATGAGCGAATGAGTGAGTGAGTGAGTGAGTGAATGAGTGAATGGATGAATGAATGAGTGAATGGATGAATGAATGAGTGAATGGATGAATGAATGAGTGAATGAGTGAATAAGTGAATGAATGAATGGATGAATGAATGAGTGAATGAGTGAATGAATGAATGAGTGAGTGAATAAGTGAATGAGTGAATGGATGAATGAATGAGTGAATGGATGAATGAGTGAATGGATGAATGAATGAGTGAATGAGTGAGTGAATGAGTGAATGAGTGATTGAATGAGTGAATGAATAAGTGAATGAGTGAATGAGTGAATGAATGAGTGAATGGATGAGTGAATGAGTGAATGGATGAATGAATGAGTGAATGGATGAATGAATGAGTGAATGAGTGAGTGAATGAGTGAGTGAATAAGTGAATGAGTGAATGGATGAATGAATGAGTGAATGGATGAATGAATGAGTGAATGGATGAATGAATGAGTGAATGCATGAATGAATGAGTGAATGAGTGAGTGAATGAGTGAGTGAATAAGTGAATGAGTGAATGAATGAATGAATGAATGAGTGAATAGATGAATGAATGAGTGAATGGATGAATGAATGAGTGAATGGATGAATGAATGGGTGAATGGATGAATGAATGAGTGAATGAGTGAGTGAATGAGTGAGTGAATAAGTGAATGAGTGAATGGATGAATGAATGAGTGAATGGATGAATGAATGAGTGAATGAGTGAATGAATGAGTGAATGAGTGAGTGAATGAGTGAGTGAATAAGTGAATGAGTGAATGGATGAATGAATGAGTGAATGGATGAATGAATGAGTGAATGGATGAATGAGTGAATGAATGAATGAGTGAGTGAGTGAATGAATGAGTGAATGAATGAATGAATGAGTGAGTGAGTGAATAAGTGAATGAGTGAATGGATGAATGAATGAGTGAATGAATGAATGAGTGAATGAGTGAGTGAATAAGTGAATGAATGGATGAATGAGTGAATGGAGGAATGAATGAGTGAATGGATGAATGAATGAGTGAATGAGTGAATAAGTGAATGGATGAATGAGTGAGTGAGTGAATGAGTGAATGAGTGAGTGAATGAGTGAATGAATGAATGAATGAGTGAATGAATGAGTGAATAGATGAATGAATGGATGACTAAGACTAAGCAAAAATTCAGTTGAGGCTTTTTCCTCCTCGATGCACGTGGCTTGTTAGGGATCTGATGGCGTCAGGGGCGGAGGCCCAGGGCAGGGGGAGGGCGTCAGGGGTGGAGGCCCAGGGCAGGGGGAGGGCGTCAGGGGCGGAGGCCCAGGGCAGGGGGAGGGGGTCACAGGTGGAGGCCCAGGGCAGGGGGAGGGGGTCAGGGGCGGAGGCCCAGGGCAGGGGGAGGGGGTCAGGGGCGGAGGCCCAGGGCAGGAGGAGGGGGTCAGGGGTGGAGGCCCAGGGCAGGGGGAGGGCGTCAGGGGCGGAGGCCCAGGGCAGGGGGAGGGGGTCACAGGCGGAGGCCCAGGGCAGGGGGAGGCGGGAGGGAGCTGCCTGGGAAGCCGGCCAGCGTTGGCGTGGAGACGGGAGTGGAGGCAGCAAGGAGGAAGCTGGAATGACCTGCAGATGGAGAGTCGCCCACGGGGCGGGCGGGGGGGAGGATCTCAGGTTTCGGTGAGGAGGTTACACTGGGCCGGTCCCTCGGGAGCCGGCGGGTCGGGGCGGACGTCCAGGAGCACGCGGTGGACGGGGCGTCTCCGCTCGGAGCCCCGGCGCTTCCCGTGGGCGACGACTGTTTCCCAACGCACACCGGGCGAACCCTCCGACGTCGGGCCGACGTGTGCGTGTGCGTGTGTGTGTGTGTGCGTGTGCATGTGTGTGTATGATGTGTGTGTGCGTGTGTGCGCATGTGTGTGTGCATGTGTGAGTGAGTGTGTGTGTGTGTGTGTGCATGTGTGCGTGTGCGTGTGTGTGACCTGCTCTCCCGGCGAAGTGGCCGTGTCTCCCGCTGCCTGACTCGTGCCCTCGCCGTGCTGTTCCCGAGAGGACGCTGTCCTGGGACCCTCGCTGTGGCCGTGGCGCCCGCCCCGGGTCTGAGGGACCCACGGAGCTCTGTCCTCCACCCTCCGCTCCTGGTCAGGCCCGTGGCTGTGGCAGAGGCGCACGCTGCACCGACGGGGGGGACCGGCCGGGAGGACATCGCGTGGAGGGAGGTGTGTGTCCCGCGCCCCTTCCCCTCGGCCCCGCGCCGGGGCTCTGGCATTCGGAACGCAGTGACGAGCCGGTTTCTCACGGGAAGAGCTGGGTCTTCACGGACGTTCCGGCCGCACCAGGCCTCCTGCCTCCCTCTGCGTTCCTGCCCTCTCCTCGGGGCGTGCTGAAATGTCACCGCGCCATCCCCCGAGCCCAGGAGATTTAATTGTCGGCAGCAGTAAGGCTCACAGATGTTCTTAAAGGCGCGGAGCACAAATTAAATTGCTTAGCATGGCATCCGGCCGTCCACGCCCTCCTGAAATACAGCGGTTACTGTTGTGAATTCTGCTGATATTTCACAACATCTTTGGAAGTCACAAAAGACACTGTATTCCTTATCTTTATATAGATAGATAGATGATAGATAGATAGATAGATAGATAGGTGATAGATAGATATTGATTTCAAAGAGGAAGGGAGAATCAATGATTGGTTTCTCAGCATGCCCCACACTGGGGGTTGAATCTGCAACCTGGGCCTGTGCCCTGACTGGGAATCGAACCCAGGACCCTTCAGTCCACAGGCCGACGCTCTATCCACTGAGCTAAACCAGCTAGGGGTGTGTCCTTGTCTTATTACTCTAGTCAGTGGATCCTCAATGGACGAATGAATGAATGAACCCACCAATCGAAGGTAACCGCTGGCTACCTGGGTCTCAACGGGGACGGGCTGTGGTCCCCAGAGAAGAGACGCTGGAACGCCAGGGCTTAGCCGAGTGACCCTGCACACCTGGCCAGCCCCCCACGTCACCCCACGCCCCCTCCTCACCCCCACCCCCCCGTTTCTAATGAGGACATTTCTATCAAGGGACTCTGAGTCCCTGGGTCCCAGAAGCAGAGGCAAAAGGTAAAACTTTTATCTCTTTAACTTCATTTTAAAACAAAAAATCGCCTTAAAAATCGATTGCCTTCGTGGAGGAGACATACAGCCCCGGGCGGGGAGGCCCTGCCTCTGGCCGGACACGCACACTCAGCCGAGACCGGTCCGTTTCCATCTCTGCTGCCGCCCCGGCTCAGCGGCCGGCGAGCATGGAGCTGTCCCCGAAGTGTCATTAGGGACGCGGAACGTGCGAGCGTCTGTCAGAACCCAGCTCCGCGGGCGGCGGGCGGCGGGCGCCCCGAAGCCGAGGGACGGGGTTTAAATTACAGAGAGCCGTTTGTCCTGATGGCGCGGCCGGGACTGGAATTGACATGGAATGAATCTGACAGTGAAATATTGTCTTCGCGTCTCGAGAAGCAGGAGAGGGAATTCAGTCGTGTCAGCGAAGGGAGCGGAGAAAATGGGCCATCGATCGGTACCGATCCGTCCTTCAGACACGGCTTCCCACGTGGGTCACGCTCGTTCTGCACGTAATTAGCTACCCTGGTTTCTCACGTGTTCCCTCAATCAGTGATCAATCTCGGTAATGATTTAGCCTAATAATTAGGAAGTTTTAATTCGTGTGAAAGCCAGAGCCAATCAGAAAGTTGCAGAAGTGATTCGAGCCCCCGTGGCACCGAAGAACGCGGAGGGAATTCGCACGGCGCCTTCGAAATCCCGGCGCTGGACAGAGCCAGGGGCCACGGGCTGGCTCCCGAGTCTCTGCCTCGGGTTCCCTGGCTGTAAGCCCTGGGCCTGCCCACCCTCTCCTCATTGTTCTGAGGCACAAATAAGACGCGAGGGAGGGGGCGTGAGAGGTGCCCGAGTCAGACACACAGAGGAAGATGGATAGGACTCACTCTGACTTACCTATATACGTATGTGTGTGTCATATACACACATATATATAAATATATATATATATCAGTGTGTTATAAGTGCATTTTCTATCTATACATATAAAAGCCTAAGCGACCGTCTGACCATCTGACTGGTAGCTATGACGCGCACTGACCACCAGGGGGCAGACGCTCAACGCAGGAGCTGCCGAGCTGCAGTGACTTGGCAGCTATGGTTCCCGGGTGACACACCCGGAACCAGAGAGGAGGGAGCCCGATTCTGGGGTGTGTCACCCGAGAACCGCCCCCTCTCAATCAGGGACCCCTCGGGGGGTGTCAGGGAGCTGGTTTCGGCCTGATCCCCACAGGCCAGGCCAAGGGACCCCACTGGTGGACAAATCCGTGCACTGGGCCTGGGTCAGGAGGTCACCCGGGAGCCGGAGACCCTGTGGTCACTGCCCGGAAAGCAGCACACGCTGGCGTACCGACCGGGAGTTTCCTGAGACAATTTGCTTCTTAACGAAGGGAAATGAACGGATGTCCACACGGCGCTTTCGTGTCCGGGAATCACCACGGAGGGGGCCGAGCATGTGCGTCTCCAAATCCACACGTGGCAGCCTGCACCCCGGATGGCACGGGGTGGGGTCTGGGCCGGTGACCGGCGTCAGGGCAGGGAGGGGCGGTGCCTGATGAGAAGGGGCAGCCAGCCCCGGGCGCGGTGGCTCAGGTGGTCGGCGCCGTCCTGTGCACCAAAGGCTGACGGTTCGATTCCCGGCCGGGCACACGCCGGGTGCGGCTCCATCGCCGGCCGGGGCATGCAGGAGGCGGCCGCTCCATGCTTCTCTCATCGGTGTTTCTGTCGCTCTCTCCCTCTCCCTTCCTTCCGAACGCGAAGCTCCGAGCGCCGTGATGGGGGCACCAGGAGGAGTCGCCCGAGCAGGACACTGGGGTCCTGAGCTTCGTTCTCAGACGCACACGTGTCGCTCGGACCTGTGTTCCGGCTCCTGCGCTGCAGGGACGCCGCCGGGAACCGTCTGAGGGGCCCAGTGCCTCCCACCCAGCCACGTGGCCACACGGGGTCACCCACAGGCGGTGACCCGGGTCCCAGCGGTCACCCTGGAGCCGCTGCGGCCACATGCCGGCTCCCGCGGTCGCCTCCACCAGCAGCCCTGGGGCCCGGGACGGGAGACCCTGGGGATCAGAGGCAGGCAGGACCCGCTTACAGCAGCTCCTTTACGCCTGGACCGGCGCCGGGCCCGGCCAGCAGGACACGGTCACGGCGTCCTGAGCGGGCGACAGGGCGGCTCTCCCTCCCACTCGGACAGCGTTTGGGATTCCAACCTGGAGTCACCGTGTCCTTTCTCGTGGGGCGGCCTCTGTGCGTCGGCCTGTGTCTGGGGTTAAAACAATCACACGTGTAAGAAGTAAAGCGACCTGGAGGAATGTCCCGGAAACAGGCTCAACAGAGAAGAAAGCAGACGACATTCACCCACGACACGGAGAACCGCGGGGAGGACGCAGGGCAGGGCGTGGCCTCAGCGAGTGCTGCGCCTGTCAGGGCCCTGCGTGTGCCGCTGGGGCCACCCCCCAGGCCGGTCCCGGTGCAGTGACCCCGAGGGCGGGGAGCGAGAGCGGAGAAATGCACACATTTTATATATTTTATTGATTTTTTACAGAGAGGAAGGAGAGGGATAGAGAGTTAGGAACATCGATGAGAGAGAAACATCGACCAGCTGCCTCCTGCACACCCCCCACTGGGGATGTGCCCGCAACCAAGGTACATGCCCTTGACCGGAATCGAACCCGGGACCCTTGAGTCTGCAGGCCGATGCTCTATCCACTGAGCCAAACCGGTCTCGGCAACGCACACATTTTACATGGACACATGGACACGTGCAGTGACGTGTCAGGAAACAACCTCATAAAGGGCTTCCAATGTGCGTTCCATGTGACGTAGCGCTTCAGATCTATGACTTAGATCATAAAATGATTTATTTCAAAACGTTTCATAAGCTGGTTCATTTTCTGTTACGGATAGTATTTAATTATGTAGTTTTTTCCAAAAAATTTTGGGTAGATGAACAGCTATTTTTTTCTGTTGACTAAGTTACATATGATTCCTTATTTACCTGTATTTCATGTTGCTTTTTAAAAAAATATTATATTTTCATTGATTTCAGAGAGGAAGGGAGAGTGAGAGACATCCATGATGAGAGGATCATGGACCGGCTGCCCCCTGCACGCCTCACACTGGGATGGAGCCCGCCACCCGGGCCTGTGTCCTGACTGGGAATCGAACCCTGACCTCCTGGTTCCTAGGTCGACGCCGGCCGCGCTCCATGCCGTGCCTGGTCACATGGGCTCCAAGCGATAGGCTTACGAGGTTTACAAATGGTGAGAGGTGACGAGGACGAAGACGATTTAAAAGGGAAAGTGAAAGACCCAAAGGTTGAAACGATGTTGGAGGACGTGTCCTGTGCACAGGAATTCCTCTCCGGAGGTCAAGCCTGGGAGGCGTGTGTCCCTCCATCACCTGGGGGAGCGTCTCCCCGGCGGCCGTCTGAGCAGCTGTCACTTCCCACGGACGTGCCCTCAGGACCGGCGGCCACAGGGAGAGCTCGAGCGGACGGCGGCGCCCACTGCCGTCACAACTGAGCAGAGTGAGGTCGGCAACTTACTGCAGATTTAAAAATCGTTTGCTTCTCCTCGGGAAGAATCAAGGATGAAACGAACTAAAGTAAAACCCAAGCAAAACAAAAATATCACCCTGAATTCCAGCAAAGCACAAGCACCCACGCTTTTTAAACAATCCACCGGCTGTAAGTTTGCATCCTTGCGATTCGGTGATCTCTGATACTTTTTATTTAACTAGCGTTCCCGTTGCAGGAAAAATCCTGCAATAGGATTTCCTGCTGCACTCTACCCCGCCTCCGTTCCTCCCTTGTCGCCCGCCCCGCCTTCTCGGCCAGCCCGCCTGCGTTTCCCTTCGCCCCCGGCCCCGCCTCCGCTCCGCCCTTGTCACCCGCCCCGCCTTCTCCTCCAGCCCGCCTGCGTTTCCCTTCGCCCCCGGCCCTGACTTCGCTCCTCCCTTCTCCTCCCCGCCGGCTTGCTTGCTTCTTCGAAGCTTTACTCCCTTCTGCAGCTCTTGGCTTCTTTCTACGCTGTCTTGATATGCAAATTAGCCACCATCTTTGTTGGGGTAATTTGCATACTCGTCCTGATTGGTTGGTGGGCGTGGCTTGGCTGGTGGGCGTGGCTTAGGTGTAGCGAAGGTGCGGTCAATTTGCATATTTGTCTATTATTAGATTAGATTCCTACTTCTATGCAGAAATTACTCACCGTCACTCACATGAGTGAAGGACTGAGAGTCGAAAATAAAATTCAGAGTTCTGTAAAAGTTTCACTGCTCTTACCTCCTATTTTGTGTTAATTAATGAACCATGAAAACTCAAGTGTGTCCCACCCTAAGAAGGTCCCCAGTAACATTTCTCCGTTTTATAACAGAATCGAAGGGGTAGAGTCTACAACAGTATTCAGCTGATTACATGATAATTAGATGCTTATCCTATTAAAGGAAGTAGCTGGATGTGCTATAAATGATAATCCGAGGCACACTTGATGCCTCTAATAAAAATTACTTTTAGTCGCTCTAAATATATATTTAAATTATATTATAATTAGGAGCAATTGAGAATTGAAGCTAATGCATTTTAAAGCAATTAGACCGTTACCATAAATTTTAAAAATTCATTATGTAGAAAATAAATGATGAGATGCATTGGACATGGATGAGAGTGAGAGCTAGGCTGACAGGCAGGGAGCTGAAGGGTAGACCCATCCCCACGGCCATGGCCATGGCCACGTGCCACAGCCACAGCCACGTGCCACGGGCTCCGAACCTGCTGCTGAGTTCAAGAACGCAGCTTCCAAGGAGAATGGCAGGTTAGTGTAGAACAGTGGCCATTTCTCAGTTCTTCTTCTTCTTTTTTTAAAAAATATATTTTTATTGATTATTTTACAGAGAAGAAGGGAGAGGGATAGAGAGTTAGAAACATCGATGAGAGGAAACATCGATCAGCTGCCTCCTGCACACCCCCCACTGGGGATGTGCCCGCAACCAAGGTACATGCCCTTGACCGGAATCGAACCTGGGACCCTTCAGTCGGCAGGCCGATGCTCTATCCACTGAGCCACACCCGTTAGGACTTCTTTTTTTTTAATCCTCACCCAAGGATATTTTTCCATTGATTTTTAGAGAGTGGAAGAGAGAAGGAAAGACAGTGAGAGAAACACATCAATTGGTTGCCTCCTACACGCGCCCCAACCAGGGCCCAGGCTGGGGAGGAACCTGCAACCGAGGTGCGTGCCCTTGAACCAATCGAACCCGGGACCTGCAGGCCGTCGCTCTACCCACTGAGCCAAACTGGCCAGGGCTATTTTTCAGTTCTTACTTCAATGTTAGAAACTGGCCTGTCCATTCTGTGTTGAAAACCAATCCTATATAATAAAAGCCTAATGTGCTAAGTGTCTGGTCATCCAGTCGGCTGTTCAACCAATCAAAACATAGTATGCTAATGATATGCTAAGGCCACTCAACCGCTCGCTATGACGTGCACTGACCACCAGGGAAGACTCTCTGACCAGTAGGTTAGCTTGCTGCTGGGGTCCAGCTGATCAGGACTGAGTGAGACGGGCCGGACACACCCTGGAGCCCTCCCGCGGTCCCTCCCCAGCTGGCCAACCTCCTGTGTCCCTCCCTGGCCCCAATTGTGCACCAGTGGGGTCCCTCAGCCTGGCCTGCACCCTCTCGCAATCTGGGACCCCTTGGGGGATGTCAGAGAGTCAGATTCGGCCCAATGGTGGAACAACTGGTCACTATGATGTTCACTGACCACCAGGGGGCAGACGCTCAATGCAAAAGCTGCCCCCTGGTGGTCAGAACGCTCCCACAGGGGTAGTGCTGCTCAGCCAGAAGCCCTGAGCCGGCCTCACGGCAGGCGAGCGCAGCGGCGGTGGCGGGAGCCTCTCCCGCCTTGTGGCAGCGCTAAGGATGTCCGACTGACGGCTTAGGCCCACTCCCTGTCAGTTGGACATCCCCTGAGGGCTCCCAGACTGCGAGAGGGCGCAGGCTGTGCTGAGGGTCCCCCCCCCCCCGCCGAGTGCACGAATTTTGTGCACTGGGCCTCTAGTAAAATATAACCAAATAGATATACAATTATATTTAGGGTTTATAGTTTTGGTAAAAAACTGACCCCTTTTCACCTAAAACACCTTTCGGGGATGTAGAATCCTCGTCTGCACGTGAAGCGAGTTGAAGCAGCGGTCCCTGCGGCCCAGTCTGTCCCATGAGGGTCCCCTCTGCTGGGCACTGACACCCCCGCAGCCCTGCCCGAGGGGGTGGCTTGGATTTAAAGAGCACGGACATCTGTCAGTCAAGTCACACAGACCAAGAGAAGACCAGGAAAACAAAACCGCTCTGTTTCATGGGTTTATGCAGATTTCCTTCATCTATAATTTGATTAATTAAAAGCATGTAATCAAAATCATCACTTATTATCGCCCTAATTCTCAAATACCTCCATTTCCCAGACACCAACCCGCCTTTCCACTGTCTTCCACTTCCTATTGTGACCTATTTCTCCCCTCTCCCCCCCCCCCCCGCCGCCTCCTCAATCTGCTTCCTGCTCCCCCAGCCCCACCCTCTTTCCCTCTGGGTGGGCCAAATCCCCAACATGGCGGGAAGGAAGCGGAAAGCCGAGTTTAGCTTCAGGAACGTCCCACCTACTCCTTCCCCCGAAGGCACGTTAGAAACCAGAGGATATTCCTCACCATAAGCTCCCAGGAGGCGTTTTTAAAATCATGTCACTCGCCAGCTGGCCTGTAAGGCTCCTGCATCGTAGGGTGTTCACTCAACGCGATTCATTAGAACATAAAGTTCACACATTTCCAGGGCCTTACAGCTGAACTGGCGACGAGTGTTATTTACCCATCCTATCTAATAAAAGAGTAATATGCAAATTGACCATCACTCCAACACACAAGATGGCCGTCCCCATGTGGACACAAGATGGCCACCACAAGATGGCCAGCAGGGGAGGGCAGTTAGGGGTGACTGGGCTGGCAGGGGAGGGCAGTTGGGGGCAATCAGGCCTGCAGGGGAGGGCAGTTAGGGGTGACCAGGCCTGCAGAGGAGGGCAGTTAGGGGCAATTGGGCTGGCAGGGGAGCAGTTAGGCATCTTTCAGGCTGGCAGGGGAGTGGTTAGGGGTTGATCAGGCTGGCAGGCAGAAGTGGTTAGGGGCAATCAGGCAGGCAGGCAGGCAAGCAGTTGGGAGCCAGCAGTCCTGGATTGTGAGAGGGATGTCCGACTGCCCGTTTAGGCTCCATCCCATCAGGATCCCTCGAGGGGTCCCAGATTGGAGAGGGTGCAGGCTGGGCTGAGGGACACCCCCCTGCCTCCGCCCCCCATGCACGAATTTTGTGCACCGGGCCCCTGGTTTATGCAATAAAGGTGAACAGTTCTATCAGCTTTCCCATCGTCCAGGGAACAGGGAACCTGAGGCCCTGAGTACGATTCCCTGGTGCCAGTGACCTTCTCTGCAGGTGTGACCTCTGCTCACAGGTTATTCAACGAAGTGGTAAAAGCTCTTCAAGGTTTTTCTCCACAAAGTAGCATTGGTAGATGAATTTCCCCCCTAGATATCTTGTAAACTTTCAGTGTTTGGTACAGAAAACCTTTATAAAAATACGTTAAAAACCCTTACTTAAAAAAATAAAATAAAATTTCATTTACTTATTTATTTGTTTTTTAAATATGTTTTTATTGATTTCAGAGAGGGAGAGAGATGGAGAGAGAGAGATAGGAACATCAATGATGAGAGAGAACCATGGATCGGCTGCCTCCTGCACGCCTCCCACAGGGGATGGAGCCCACAACCCGGGCATGTGCCCTGACCTGGAATCGATCCATGACCTCCTGGTTCATAGGTTGATGCTCAGCCACTGAGCCAGGCCGGCCGGGTTTAAATTTCATTAAAAATCCTCTTGTCTGAGTCTGTACCCATTTCCAGAGAAATGCTTGTCGAACAAACAGCCCCATTTAAAAAAGGATTTGTGTCTACTCTAATGTACGAAGCTACCCATTTTGTTAATCAAACTTTCCTAAAGTGGCAAATACAATATTTAGTAGTGCTCTTTAAGAGTTGCAAAGATATTTAAAGGCTCCAAGATTATGACAAATGACTCTACTGGCTGTGTCGCCTCATGTTTTATTAGTTTATACAATATTAATCAAATTATCAGCTATTCCGTTAGGGTTTATAATGGCTATTGCAACAAAAACAAGTGAATTTTCTGAGCGAGCTTGACAGTCATTAGTACATGATTACGTGACTAACACATGACTGTGAGGAGGAACCAGACTATGAGAAAGACATGTTTTTTTGTGGTCACCAAAGCCAATACCTTCTAACAGAGTCAAATTAAACTAGCCTCCTCCCGCCCTCCCCTCCCCCCGCAGGGTGGCTCAGTGGTTGAGCATCCTCCCACGCACCAAGAGGCCACCTGTTCGGTTCCCGGTCAGGGCACGTGGCCTGGTTCGGGCTCCATCCCCAGCAGGGGGCGTGCAGGAGGCAATGGACCCATGATTCTCTCTCACATTGATGTTTCCCTCTCTCTCCCTCCCCCTCTCTCTCCCTCTCTCTCTCTCAAATCAATGAAAACATACTTAAAAAATTAAAATCGCTTTAGTTTAGTTTGTTGAAATCCACGCTAAGCAGTAAGAATTAGAAAGAAACAAACGGACAGTGACTTTGTTCATTTGGAGACTGTCGGTCCTCTAAGCCTGGACCCCGGAGCGGTGGGCAAAGGGCGCAGGACTTCCGAAGAGGCATTTATTCTCCCGCTCAGGGATCCGCGGAGAAGTGTGGAGACCCCGAGTGACGGGGGAGCAGCGGCCCCTTTACTGAAATTATTGGGGGCCACAGACCTACGCGCGTAATGTTTATCCCTCAAGAGATCCAAGGATGAGTCACTAAAAAGCCACGTCTAATGCCCAGGCACTTGGAGGAACTAACACTGAAGTCGTAGGCTGACCCCATGTCCAAAATCGCCCCAAAGAACCCGCCGGCCTGGGTGCCGGGAGCTGACGCGTCAACGAAAAGCCCTCGCGACGTGAGAAACCCAGGACCAGCAGGAATGAGGCCGGACCAGCAGGAACGAGGCCGGACCAGCAGGAACGAGGCCGGACCAGCAGGAATGGGGCCGGACCAGCAGGAACGAGGCCGGACCAGCAGGAACGAGGCCGGACCAGCAGGAACGAGGCCGGACCAGCAGGAACGAGCCCGGACCAGCAGGAACGAGGCCGGACCAGTAGGAACGAGGCCGGACCAGCAGGAACGAGGTGGAACCAGCAGGAACGAGGCCGGACCAGCAGGAACGAGGCCGGACCAGCAGGAACGAGGCCGGACCAGCAGGAACGAGGCCGGACCAGCAGGAACGAGGCCGGACCAGCAGGAACGCGGCCGGACCAGCAGGAACGAGGTGGAACCAGCAGGAACGAGGTGGAACCAGCAGGAACGAGGCCGGACCAGCAGGAATGAGGCCGGACCAGCAGGACCGAGGCCGGACCAGCAGAACAAGGCCGGACCAGCAGGAACGAGGCCGGACCAGCAGAACGAGGCCGGACCAGCAGGAACGAGACCGGACCAGCAGGAACGAGGCCGGACCAGCAGGAACGAGACTGGACCAGCAGAACGAGGCCGGACCAGCAGGAACGAGGCCGGACCAGCAGGAACGAGGTGGAACCAGCAGGAACGAGGTGGAACCAGCAGGAACGAGGTGGAACCAGCAGGAACGAGGCCGGACCAGCAGGAATGAGGCCGGACCAGCAGGACCGAGGCCGGACCAGCAGAACAAGGCCGGACCAGCAGGAACGAGGCCGGACCAGCAGAACGAGGCCGGACCAGCAGGAACGAGACCGGACCAGCAGGAACGAGGCCGGACCAGCAGGAACGAGGCCGGACCAGCAGGAACGAGACTGGACCAGCAGAACGAGGCCGGACCAGCAGGAACGAGGCCGGACCAGCAGGAACGCGGCCGGACCAGCAGGAACGAGGTGGAACCAGCAGGAACGAGGTGGAACCAGCAGGAACGAGGCCGGACCAGCAGGAATGAGGCCGGACCAGCAGGACCGAGGCCGGACCAGCAGAACAAGGCCGGACCAGCAGGAACGAGGCCGGACCAGCAGAACGAGGCCGGACCAGCAGGAACGAGACCGGACCAGCAGGAACGAGGCCGGACCAGCAGGAACGAGACCGGACCAGCAGAACGAGGCCGGACCAGCAGGAACGAGGCCGGACCAGCAGGAACGAGGCCGGACCAGCAGGAACGAGACTGGACCAGCAGGAACGAGGCCGGACCAGCAGGACCGAGGCCGGACCAGCAGGAACGAGACTGGACCAGCAGGAACGAGGCCGGACCAGCAGAACGAGGCCGGACCAGCAGGAACGAGGCCGGACCAGCATGAATGCGGCCGGACCAGCAGGAACGAGGCCGGACCAGCAGGAACGAGGCCGGACCAGCAGGAACGAGGCCGGACCAGCAGGAACGAGACTGGACCAGCAGGAACGAGGCCGGACCAGCAGGAACGAGACTGGACCAGCAGGAACGAGGCCGGACCAGCAGGACCGAGGCCGGACCAGCAGAACGAGGCCGGACCAGCAGGAACGAGGCCGGACCAGCAGGAACGAGACTGGACCAGCAGGAACGAGGCCGGACCAGCAGGACCGAGGCCGGACCAGCAGAACGAGGCCGGACCAGCAGGAACGAGGCCGGACCAGCAGAACGAGGCCGGACCAGCAGGAACACGGCTGGACCAGCAGGAACGAGGCCGGACCAGCAGGAATGGGGCCGGACCAGCAGGAACGAGGCCGGACCAGCAGAACGAGGCCGGACCAGCAGGACCGAGGCCGGACCAGCAGGACCGAGGCCGGACCAGCAGGAACGAGGCCGGACCAGCATGAACGAGACTGGACCAGCAGGAACGAGGCCGGACCAGCATGAACGAGACTGGACCAGCAGGAACGCGGCCGGACCAGCAGGAACGAGGCCGGACCAGCAGGAACGCGGCCGGACCAGCATGAATGCGGCCGGACCAGCAGGAACGAGGCCGGACCAGCAGGAACGAGGCCGGACCAGCAGGAACGAGGCTGGACCAGCAGGAACGCGGCCGGACCAGCAGGAACGCGGCCGGACCAGCATGAATGTGGCCGGACCAGCAGGAACGAGGCCGGACCAGCAGGAACGAGGCCGGACCAGCAGGAACGAGGCCGGACCAGCAGGAACGAGGCCGGACCAGCAGGAACGAGGCCGGACCAGCAGGAACGAGGCCGGACCAGCAGGACGAGGCCGGACCCGCAGGAACGCGGCCGGACCAGCAGGAACGCGGCCGGACCAGCAGAACGAGGCCGGACCAGCAGGAACGAGGCCGGACCAGCAGGAACGAGGCCGGACCAGCAGAACGAGGCCGGACCCGCAGGAACGCGGCCGGACCAGCAGGAACGCGGCCGGACCAGCAGGAACGAGGCCGGACCAGCAGGAACGAGGCCGGACCAGCAGGAACGAGGCCGGACCAGCAGGAACGAGGCCGGACCAGCAGAACGAGGCCGGACCAGCAGGACCGAGGCCGGACCAGCAGGACCGAGGCCGGACCAGCAGAACGGGGCCGGACCAGCAGGAATGAGGCCGGACCAGCAGGAATGAGGCCGGACCAGCAGAAACATGGCCTCGCTGGAGGACAGGAAGCTCCTCGGGGAGGGTCCTGTTTTCAGTCCGCGAGGCAATTCGGCTTCACCGTGCGCTGGGCTTGAAACGCAGCCCAGAACGCTCTCGGGGGAAGGTAAGCATTTGGCCGGACTCCACACGGTTGTACAGAACTGTCTTTAACGGCTGGGCACAAATATTCGGGTTTATTAACTTAAAATCCTGAGAACGGCCGTATCAGGAGGGCGGGTATCTGACGACCTGCCAGTAAGACGGCAGCGAAGGCAGAAAGGACCAGGATGATGAGAGAGAACAAAGGCAAACGAATAGGAAACCAGGGCTGGAGGCGACTGAGCCGCCAGGAGGTGCACAGCACAGACATAGACAATGTTCCCGGCCGGCTGGGGCTTTGATGTTGTAAGTGGACATCGGAATAGCACGCTACCCGCCTGAAATGATCAGAAATGAGGCCTGGGGCAGGGGCAGGGGGAGCGGGAGGGAGGAAAGAAAGAAATCAGCAAAGAACAATGCGTTTGCTGATGTGATTGGAAAGAAACGCATCGATGTGATTGCAGATGTCACTAAAGTACTTACAAAAGTTATTGACGTGAGGAGTTAATTGATCCTGAGAACGGCTTTATATGAATTGAGTGTATCTTGTGCCAGTTACAGAAAGCTTATGAAAATGAAAAGCGAGACGATGGATTTAAGGACTTAAAACAGGCCTGTACCTATTTTCAATTTCTTATGTTGATCCCAATGAAACTTATTTTTTAGTTTATCAAAGTACTAGAGGCCCGATGCACGAAGATTCGTGCAAGAATGGGCCTTCCTTCCCCTGGCTGCTGGCACCGCCTTCGCTCTGTCCGGAGCCGCCTTTTCACCTTCCCACTCTGCCCACAGGCCCGGAGTGGCTGGGGTGGTGCGGACCGCCTGCGTTGTTGTCATGGAGACGATGCAAGCATCCCGCCCCGCCCCTGGCCACTCGGAGCCTGTGTATGCAAATTAACCTGCCAGCTTTGTTGGGTTAATTTGCATACTCACTCCTGATTGGCTGGTGGGCGTCACGAAGGTATGGTCAATTAGCATGTTACTCTTTTATTAGTGTAGATGTTGGGCCCAGCCATCGTGGCTCAGTGGTTGAGTGTTGACCTATTAACCAGGAGGAGGTCAGGGTTCGATTCCTGTCAGGGCACATGCCCGAGTTGCGGGCTCCATCCCCAGTGTGGGGACGTGCAGGAGGCAGCCGATTGGTGATTCTCTCTCATCAGGGATGTTCTGTCTCTCCCTCTCCCTTCCTCTCTGAAATCAATAACAATATATTTTTTAAAAGTATGTTGGCTTGCTCTGTGGCCGCAGTTGGGCTAGTTGATTAGTGTTGTCCTGACCTTCCTCTGGCTGAGTTGGGGCGACACCTGCTCTGAGAGCTCCCAGCAGCCGTGCCCACCTCAGAGCAGGGTGCACACGCGTGTGTTTCCCGGCCACGCGTGTGACGCGGGAGCGAAAGGAGTGAACAATCCACAGCTGGGAGCTTCTTGGATTGAACAAGCAGTGTCCACCCCGGGTGGCGGTTGTCACGCTGAGGCCCCGAGAGCTGAGCTCCGGCCGTCTCGTTCCGTGATCTCCTTTCCAAATGGCGTCGCCACTTCCTCCCCGACTCGGCTTGTGTGGAAAGGAAGCGCCTGCTAGAACGGAACCCCCATTCCCGAGCTTGGAGAGCCTCCTTCATTCATCGAAAGCAAAGAGCGGGAACTCCCAGGGAGTAACTTCACCCTCGGACTCTCTCCCCAGGGACTGGGTGTCTCTTTCCCCCGAGCCGCAGCCTTCTCGATGCACCTGGCCCGTGGGCGACGATTGTACGGGCTCGGGCAGGGTTTCCGTGAGCTCGGAGCCACAGGGGCATTTAATGAAGCCGCGTCCCGCCTCCCAAGCTCTGATGCTCGAGAATATAAATACGTTTGCGCTGAGCATCAGACATGCAGAGACTTTTGACCCTCCATGTCCGTGGTCAGCAAACTGCGGCTCACGAGCCACATGCAGCTCTTTGGCCCCTTGAGTGTGGCTCTTCCACACAATACCACGGCCTGGGCGAGTCTATTTGAAGAAGTGGCGTTAGAAGAAGTTTGAGTTTAAAAAATTTGGCTCTCAAAAGAAATTCCAATCGTTGTCCTGTTGATATTTGGCTCTGTTGACTGATGAGTTTGCCGACCACGGCTCTCTGTGATTAACGTTCTGAGAATGGGCAGCACCTGTAACATTCGTTATGTGGCTTCTTTCCGGGGTGGGGCATTTGATAAGATAAAACTTGATCCTGACCGTGGGCACTTCACTCATCCTCTCACCTTGAAGTTTCTCGGCTCAGAAACAGGTGTGATGTGACACGAGCCGCACCTAGACTTGCTGAGCGTGACGCACAAGATGTCTGTGACCCGGACTTCGAGCTTTGCCAGCCTGACCGCCGATGTGTGCGGCCGTGGGAGATCACTGGGCTACACGGGGTCCCCAGGATGAGGCGCTGAGGGGACGATGGTCTAAGAAGAGGAAGAGTCGGCGGTTCTCTCCCTCACGTGGGGAAAGTAGAGAAACAGGGACAGGGACAGGCGGGCAGGCCTCTCACCAGCACCCCTGGTCCCGCCCTCAGCCTCCAGGACTGTGACCTGCAAGGGATGGGCTCCAGCCACCAGCCCGTGGGGTCTGGTTACGGCCGCCCGAGCGGACGAGCGGACTAGACACGCCGCAGATGAGGAACCGTCTTCTGAACCACAAAGAGTTATTTGCAGAAGAAGCAAGAGCAACGCTGCTCAGAGGGAACGTTCTGGCCCCTCGCGTGCTCCTGGCCCCGGGCTCCGTGCCCTCCACGGGGAGGTCGGCTCCGCTCGCAGCATCAGTCCCGTTTCACAGACGAGAAAACCACGTGGAGAGAAGCCGACAACGTGCCCAGCTCCCCACACCCGTGAGGCGTGGGGCTGACATTTAAGAGCATAAAATATTGATAAACCGGCCTCGTCTCTGCCCTCACAGTCACCTGTGCAGGTTATAGCTCTTCTATTGACGCTGAACGACTTTGAAGGCAAAAAAAAAAAAAAAAGTCTCCATTTTCTGGGCATCTTCACAGCACAGACCACCGGGAGGGGCGTCCATGCTTTGTATCAGGTGCGTTCACTGAAGGGCACCTGTCCTGGCCACCGACGGAAAACAAACAACAAACAAACTAATGTCACGGAACAATGGGCATGCCGTTTGCGGGAAGGGACATTCTCAGGGAAACCTGCTGGGAGGCTGAGCAGGGAAAAGTCTGGGGGGCGCATCGAGGGCACCGCTGCCCCCTCCTGACCGTTCCCGGTCCCATCCACGGGCGTCCAGCCCCGGTGCCGTGCTCTGTGCCGCTCGGCGTCCGGGCAACAGGCAGGTGGGCTCCCACAGGAGGAGGCAGAGAGATTCATGAGATGCTCTTGATAAATACGGCGAAGAGAGCCGAGGGTCACCCTAACCTGTCTCCCCTGGGGACCACTGTATAGACCCACTTACACATCCACATGCACATACCCTAACCCTAACCCGAACCCTAACCCTAACCCTAACCCTAACCCTAACCCTAACCCTAACCCTAACCCTAGCACTAACCCTAACCCTAACCCTAACCCTAACCCAAACCCGAACCCGAACCCTAACGCAAACCCTAACCCTAACCCTAACGGTAACCCTAACCCGAACCCGAACCCTAACCCTAACCCTAACCTGTCTCCTCTGGGGACCACTGTATAGATCCACTTACACATCCACATGCACATACCCTAACCCTAACCCGAACCCTAACCCTAACCCTAAACCTAACCCTAACCCGAACCTGAACCCTAACTCTAACCCTAACCCTAACCAGAACCCTAACCCTAACCCTAACCCTAACCCTAACCCTAACCCTAATCCCTAACCCTAACCCTAACCCGAACCCGAACCCTAACCCTAACCCTAACCCTAACCCTATCCCTAACCCTAACCCTAACCCTAACCCTAACCCTAACCCTAGCCCTAGCCCTAACCCTAACCCTAACCCTAACCCTAACCCTAACCCTAACCCTAACGCTAACCCTAACCCTAACCCTAACCCTAACCCTAACCCTAACCCTAACCCAACCAACAGGGAGACGCCTAGACCTTCAGGGGAGACACCCAGAAAGCTGAGACCTGGAAGGAGGAGTGAGGGAGGCACTGACAGCTCAGAGAAGCCGCGGGCGCAGCCCAGGAGACACCAAGGAAGCCATGTTCTCCTCCTTGTCTTCCCATCGGACGGGGTTTCCGATTGGCCCAGAGCAACAAAGACCGTTCTCCACGGACTCAGTTCCGGGCAGGACATCTGGCCTCAATTCCCAAACAAAACAGTTGCCTTAGAAATAACTACCTTCTTCTTTGGGGTAACACGGAAGATGCCCTATAAACACGCGTCTCATCCAATCCAACGCATGGTATTTAAATTTTAGGGTGAATCGGTCGTGCCACTAACCTGTTTTAATTTCGAAATGTTTCCTCTCTACTTACTTCTTCAACAACTACCAATCATCGTGGGAAAAATAATTTCTGTGGATTGAATAGAAGTGATTTCACAATTATCTCACAAATGTGTTTCTTCCTATTGTTCCTTGCATCCTGGAAGAATTTAATATACACTTAGGTCTTCATTATGCAGAAATGGTTATATCTTTAACCATGTGCCTGGAGACTAGGCCTCTCAGAAAAGGCAACACAGAGGGAAAAAAATCCACCCCACACAGAGTCGTCTTCATTTCCTTTCCTCTTAAACCAGTTTTCTTCACGACGACATGTTAGAAGTACATGGACTCAAGCTATCCTTTGAAAACTGGATGGAAACAGCTCTTGGTTTTAAAATAGATAAAATGCAAATTCCCTCTTTTACTTAATTTTAACAACCGGGTCCTGCACTTTCACGCTCCCAAACACATCGTCTCCTTGAGCAGCTTTTGGGGGAAAAGTGTAGAGAGGATCGTGGATTTCTTTTGGACAAAAGAATCTTAAACATTCGTGTTCGGTTCATAAGACCAGACAACAGGACGTAGCATGATTTCCCCAATACCCACCGGGAGCAAGTGCCACTGCTGGACGCCGCGACGGACTGGGCGGGTTCCAGAATCCGCGTTCCGGGACGCCGGGCCGTTTGGGTGTGTGCACGTGGGTGTGTAAGTGGGTCTAGACCCGCGGTTCCCAACGTGGGGCACGCGCTCCGGGGGGGGGGCAATTTGACTTTAAGGGGGGCAATTTGGGAATGAGTTATAAACAGAGAATTTTTTGCATTCCTTGTGGTCCTAGGGCCTCATATACAGCATGTAAATAGATGTTGTGACATCTTATGCATTTCAGTTCTCTACTATATGTTTTGAAACTTTATTTTTTTCACGTCACTTCATATTATTATTATTTTTTAACAATTTCTTAGTGATTTCTTCCTCAGGACCCCCACGGTCCTTTCGTCCTTTTATTTTTCTCTTCCATGGCTGCCGTGTTCTTTGGAAGCTTGTGTAGACCAAGTTCATGGCCTTTCAGGCTTCCTCCCCGTGAATAGGGGTTCGCTTTTTGAACAACAAGGATTCTGTGTCACTGGGGGCGCCAGGATGTTAGAGATGCTCACGGGGGCGTGGCCCAAACAAGGTTGGGAACCCCTGGTCTATACACATGGAGTCTTACCATTGCCTCCGACCGGGATGATGCCGTCTGAAGATGCATGAAGTACGGTGCTGATTGGACGGCCATGGGCTGATTGACAGGGTGGTATCTCCACCCTTTGCCGCTGACGGGGATGATGCTGTCCGCAGACGGTGCTGATTGGATGGCCATGGGCTGATTGACAGTGTGGTATCTCCACCCTTTGCCGCTGACGGGGATGATGCTGTCCACAGACGGTGCTGATTGGATGGCCATGGGCTGATTGACAGTGTGGCATCGTCCCTCGTTCCCAGGCCCTGAAGAAGCTGCCCTGCCCCCCTCTGTCCTGCATATTGTTTTTCTGAGAAGATGCCAGCCAGTTCCAGACATTTCCAGGCTGCTGTGCTGGGAGGTGCTACTCCTGTGCAATGTCGGAGGCCCTGCGTTCACATTACTGAGCGACAGAGAGGAACCCGACAAGGACTGCAAACGCCGAAATGGAAAATACGTGGGATGGAAGGAGCTCGGCGACTCACTGTAGCTCGGCGAGCCGTTTTACAGACGGGACAGGAACCTTTCGTTTTATCAAATCACTAGTGGCCGGTGCACGGATTCGTGCACATGGAAAGGAAATTAATTAGAAGACATATTTTAATATCGCACTTCGCCCTTTCTCTATAATAGAAGTGTCCACCAAATTCACCATCAACAATGACAGATCAACACACACGCGTGCGAGAGGCGCCAGCGAGAGCTTTATATGTGTCGCGCCTGCGCGAGTCAACTTAGCCTTTTATAGCGAGTGGAAGGGAGAGGGAGAGACAGAGAGAAACATCGATGTGAAAGAAACACATCAATTGGTTGCCACCTGCACGCGCCCCGACCAGGGCCTGGGAGCCTGCAACTGAGGTACGTGTCCTTGACTGGAATCGGACCCGGGACCCTTCAGTCTGCAGGCCGACGCTCTATTCACTGAGCAAAACCGGCCAGGGCGGATGGAGCCTGCTCTTAATGCCCAAACCCGTGGCAGCACGACCTGACCCGCCTCTCGCGCTCTGTGCCAGCCCCGGCCTCCGACAGCAACGCTCGGCTGGCCCCAGGGCGCCCGCCTTCCCCCCACTTCCCGGCTCTCCACTGAAGCTGGATTGGATTGAGGTTTTCTCCCCAATGGACTCTATTTCTTTACTTTTTAGGCGAGTGTTAGATTTACACAGAAGGTGGGGATGTAGTAGAGAGAGTTCTCACACCTTCTGCACCGAATTTCCCTGTTATTAACATCTGCCCATGAGTGTGGGGCGTCTGTTAAATCAATGAACCACACGCACACACTGTTAGGACGTACCATCCGTCTTCATTCACCGGCTCCGTGTTTACCTCGTGTCCTCTCTCCGCTGCGAGATCCCACTCAACACGCAATACACGTGTTCATCGTGGCCACCGGCTCCTCCGAGTTTCTTTGTTTTTGTGACCCTCGCGGAGCGGCAGAGCGGCGGCGGGGATTCTGTGGGACGGAAGCCGTCAGTGCCGGCGCTTTTCTCGTGACTGGAGTGGGAGTCTGGCTCTTGGGAGGAAAACCAACGGGCAAAGTGCCCATCGCAGCACGATCTACCCCCCGGGGTGCTGGCCGCCCTCCTCAGTCCCTCCTGCCCGACAGCTGTCTCTTCTCTGCACTCGGGTACGTAACTACATCTCTATCCATTCGACCATCTTTCTACATCGGTGTGGATTGTGGATATGTTGATATATATATTTCAGAGAGGAAGGGAGAGGGAGAGGGAGAGAGAGAAGCATCCATGACGAGAGAGAATCATTGATCGGCTGCCTCCTGCATGACCCCTACTGGGGATCGAGCCCACAACCCGGGCCTGTGCCCTGACTGGAATCGAACCCTGGCCTCCTGGTTCAGAGGTCGACGCCCAACCACGGAGCCACGCCGGCCGGGGGTTACTGCTAACAGTGTTATTGCTCCGTCTCCAGCCGTGGCGTCGGCAGTGCTTGGGGCGGGGTCTCTGTAACGACCCACCGGCCAGCCCTTCCTTCCTTTCCTGGCACTGAAGACGCGCCAGGGCCATCCTCACGCCCCTGCCTCAGCCCCAGGCCGTCGCCCGTTTCTCTCAGGACGCAGGTGTGTGTGTGTGGGGGGGGGCGGGGAGGAGGATGCGTCCCCGGCCCCCTCCGCTGACACACCAGGAAGTTGACGTGTCGAGTAACCACTTGGGGTCGAGCTGCCATCCATCAAACAGAGCAGACGCTTTGCCTGAACACAGCCGATGCGTGTGAGCCTGCTCAGGGCAACACACAGTCCACTTTAATTCTCCTTCCTAAGGAGACGGTGGAGGGAAGTGACCCGTCGTCGCCACATGGATCACCGATGGCAGGAAGAACGGCGAGTCGCCGTGTTCCTATTAAGCAGAAGCAGACGCACACGGTTCTGCTTTGAAGTCCGCACGTGGGCGCTCCTCCGGAGCGTGATTCAGCAGGAATCTAAGGAGCCCCGACGGACGCCGCGCTGTTTTACTGTGTGCTTTGCTTCCCCGTCTGGATGGCAGCAAACCGCTCACTCTCAGAAGATGGGAGACGGGCGGGGTTTCAGGTGCATTTAGTCAGCCAGCCCCGAAGAGGAGGCTGAGGACTTAGAGAGCCGGCCCGGCCGGGTGGCTCAGTAGTTAAGTGTCGACCTATGAACCAGGAGGTCACCATTCGATTCCGGGCACATGCGGGGGTTGTGGGCTAGATTCCCACTGGGGGGCGTGCAGGAGGCAGCCGATCCATGATTCGCTCTCATCATCGATGTTTCTCTCTCTCCCTCCCTCTCCCTTCCTCTCTGAAATCAGAGAGCGGAGGGCGGGGCAGGAATTGAGCGGGACTGAGGAAGCGATGGGAGGAGCCACGTGCGTTCTCACCCGAGTGGAGAAATCCCCGTGGTTCTACGGGCCAGTGTTTCCTCCGTGTGTCCCCGGGGGCGTGAGTCCGGGGGACATTCACTGCTGTGATGCCAGTAAGTCCTCTGAGCATCCAACTTCGGGGGACGATGGATCAAACCGGCGATTGTCAACCTTTCTCGTCTCATGGCCCGTAAGCTAATTACTGATCGTGCGTGTGTGTGTGTGTGTGTGCGTGTGTGTGTGTGTGTGTGAGAGAGAGCGAGAGAGAGCGACAGACAGAGATCTACTGAGAGAGAGCACACCACAAACTGTGATCCCCCCCCCCCGCCCGCTGATCTGATTAAAAAGTCGGTATAGTTTTGACTCATTCGCACCGGACGGCGGGGGCTGTGCCGGCTGTGGTCATTTGCTGACCAGGCGATCTCGGGGAAGAGAGGCCGGCGCCCCTGACTCAACGGTCAGGTGTCGCACGTTTTCACAAATCCTGGGGCCGCCGGCCGGAAGTTACCGGATTAAACAGAAGAAACTGGTTCCTTTACTGAGAATTACAAGGGCCTTGAACACACACAGCTGCCTCAGGAGACTCAGGGAAAACACCGCCCGCACTGACTCGAGCCGAAAAACAAACTCTTGGAAAGCACGGAGCTCCCTCCTGCTCATTAACGGGGAGAGGGGGGGGGGCGGCTCCGTGGGCTCCGCACGGGCCACGCACTCCACGGAAGCTCTCGCCGTGCCTCCTGGAAGACACCACCTCACCCACGACCAGTGAGTCCCCGTCCAGAAAGAAAACGTCAGTCGTTTTAAAAAAGTAAAAACAAAACGACAACGAAGCAAGTTGACTCCTGAACAACGCGGGCGGGTCACGGACGATGACCACCGCGCGCTTGAGATTCCGCGTGTAACTTCTGACTCCCCGAAAACTCAGCTGTCCCCTAGCCTCCACCCAGGATTCTCCCAGGACCCCCCAGAGACCCCAATCCACGCAGGCCCACGTCCCTGAGGTGAGACGGTGCAAGTCAGTCAATGCAGACGGCCTGCCCTCCGCACCCGGGGACTCCCCGCTGCGGATCCAAACCCGGGCCGGCGTTTACGAAGACGACCCGAGTGAGCGGCCCGTGCAGTTAACCCACGTTGTTCAAGGGGCAACCGGGTAACGGCGCCGACGCAGCCCCATCTGTGCCAAGCCGCCTCCCACTCTGTTGCACGCACTTTACCGATGACATCGTCCGGGCGCCGTGGTCTCCAGTCACTGTTTCAGACGCAGAGCACAGGCCTGGCCTACAGACACGTATCCGGTGAGTCTGAGGGATGGGACGCAGACCTCTGCTTCCTGACAACAAATCGCGGTTGACAGCTGGCTACCCACCACTCAGCTCTCAAGACTCTGCAGGGCCCGCACCGCTGAGGTTGTGCGTGCTGAGAGGACGGGAATAGTACTACGCAGGCGTCCTCACACCACGGCCCGCGGGCCACAGGCGGGGGTTTTTGCCGTTTTGTGTTTTTTTACTTCAAAATAAAATATGTGCAGTGTGCACAGGGATTTGTTCAGTTTTTTTTAAACTGTAGTCCGGCCCTCCAACGGTCTGAGGGACAGTGACCTGGCCCCTGTTTAAAACGTTTGAGGACCCCTGGTGCTACGTGACGTGCCTTTCTGCTGCTGTTACCAGAAACATGGCGATCTGCCCAGGAACGGCAGACGCACGTGGAATCGTTCCAGTGATGGCGGTGGGCACAGGTCCCCCAGGCCCTGCTCTGCAAGGTACAGGTTGTGTGGCCATGGGACCATAAAACCCAGTTGTGTGAGTGTGTGTGTGTGTGTGTGTGTGTGTGTGTGTGAGAGAGAGAGAGAGAGAGAGAGAGAGAGAGAGAGAGACGTTACTGCTTGTTCACATACACGGAGGGTAGCCAGCACGGCAGGAATGACCTCGCATCCTGTAGACAAGGATGGGGCCGTATCTCTCCTCCGGCTCTCGCTGGAAAAGGGCGTCTCGTTATCTCCGGCATCTGCTCTGAGGTCCACGCCTCCCGGTGGGCTCTTCCCGCTTTGGAAACCGTGTCTACGCGGATGAGAGTGGCGCCCGGAGCCGGGCTGAGCACCCATTGGAGAGCAGACACGTCCGCACCCTCCCTCCCTCGCTCTGGGCTCCGTCAGACCCGGGGTGCAGGGAGGAGCAGCCACCGTGAGTTCCCCGTGCAGCGAGGGGCTGGCGGTGCCTCTTCAAACGTGTGAGGTACACGCGAGACCCCCGCCCGGTTCCTCAGCCCTGGACGTTGTCACATCTCCTCATTTACTTGGTGTTGGGGACAAGAATTTCCTTCCTGGAGTCCCCGAGGCTGATGGCTTCCCAAACCAACCAACCGACGAACCCCAAAACCCGCAAAACAGAAGCGGGCGTGAGGGCTCGAGCCTGTCCGTGGTGAAGGCTGTCCTGGCTGTGAGCGGCATTCCTTTCCCTTTTCCTTTTGTAAAAGGGATACGTCGGGACTCTTAACGGGCCGTGGATCACCCAACCCTCGGGATCACCCATCAAACGCACGTCATCCTGACCCGTCGGCGGGAGAGGCGTCTGCCCTGGAGTCTGTGTCCGGACCTTTTCTTTCCCGAGAAAACGCCCTTCACAGCACTCACACTCCGTCTGCGAGGACCTGGGCACCTTCGTTCGGCCAGGAGGACCGGGCTCTGCATGTGTGCACGGGGTTTGCTCACGGCCCGTCAGACCCGGGAAAGTTACTGGAAATCTCCGCCGCTCGGGGCGGGCTGAGCAGGGGCACCTGCAGGCCCAGCACGTTCGGGGGGTGGGGGGTGGGAGGGGGGGGCTTGGGGGGGAGCTGGAGAGGCTGGGGACCCGGGGTCACCCTCCCCTGCGGCTCCTCTCTAAGAGCTCAGGAGGCCGCGTCAGGAGGGGTCAGCGGAGACTCAGGGAAGGGGAGAGCTTTCTCAACCCAAACAGCCGCCCGGCTCCCTCAGGGCCGCGCAGACCAGACCTGCGTCGTCCCTAATGCGGGTGCCCGCCGCCCTCACCTGCCCGGCGCCCACACCTGCCCGGCGCCCTCACCTGCCCGGCGCCCTCACCTGCCCGGCGCCCTCACCTGCCGCCCTGTCTTCCCCTGCGCCACCCCCCGCCCCAGCCTTCTACTCTCTCCTCACCCCTGGAGCCAAGTCCAGACCCAGCAAGCCCCCCATTCAGACCATCAGCTCGGCCCCAGGACGCAGACTGGGGAGCACAGGGTCCCTTGGGTGCTGGTGCGCTGACCCCCTCCGAGTCCTGGACCCTCAGCCGAGGGCACCTCAGCCTGCGCTGCTGGGAAGCTCGGACTCTGGAGACTCCCCGTGGAAGGACCGACACAGGGAGAAAACTTGGAGGGGACCCCCAGGTCCCTGGGGTCCCCTCTTCCACCCAGATCCGGGCGCCCAGGAGGACCAGACCCGCCGCCAGGGCTGCGCGCGGAGGCGGGGGGGGGCGGAGAGGGGGGGCAGATGCCCGCAAAGCGTAGGGAGAGCATCTCTCCGCGCCCCGCCCGGGCTGCAGCCAGGACCCCAGGGCGGGCGGGGAGCCCGGAGGAGACCTGGCCCTGCCCCGCCCCCCGCCCCCCCCCACCCCCACCCCTCCGCCCGGAGCGCAGGGGGAAAGCCCCTCACCGGTGCCCAGGGCGGGAGCCAGGACGCGGGGACACGGGGCTCCCCCTTCCCGACCCGCGGGGCGCTGCCTGCCCCCTCCCGGCCCCCGGCGCCCCCGCCCCCCGGGCCCCACTCACCGATGCGCAGCGCCTGCGGGGCCGCCGGCGGGAGCAGCGCGCACAGGACGCAGAGCAGCGCGCGGGGGTCCCCGCTCCGGGGCCGGGGCCGCCTGGGCGCCGCGCGGGGCCCCATCTTCCCAGCCGCTCGGTTCACGCGCCACGCGGAGCGGGGCCGGGCCGGGGCCGCCTCATGCTCCGGGGGCTCCGCGAGGCTCGGCGTCTGCGCCCCGCGCTGCCCGCGGTCGGAGCGGGAGCCCGCGCGTGGGGACCGCGGGGGGCGCGTGGGGAGCGGGGACGCGGGGGGACCGCGGGCGCCCGGCTCTGGCCTGGGCGCTAGCCCATCGCCGTGCACCCCGACTTCGGTCACCGGCGCCTCCCGCTCCCCAGCCCGGAGCCAGGCGCCGAGGAAAGTTGCGGCCGCGCCGGGCAGCGAGGTCCCGGTTGCGGGACGCGGGGAGGCGCGGGGAGGCGCGGGCGCTCCAGCAGGTGAGTGGGGTCCAGCCGCCGGCCCCCCGCCCGCCTTCCGGCCCAGGGACCCCGCACAGCCTCCTGCACCCCCAGCCTCCTGAGCCCCCAACTTGGCGCTGCGTTTGTGGGGAAACTCGAGAGCGAGCGGCGAGGGGCGGGGCGCGCGGGTGACGTCCCCGCGCCGTGGGGTCTGGGCGCCTCCCACGGGGGTGGAGACCCTGCCGGCGCCGGTGCCGGGAATGGCGAGCTGGTTCAGGCATCAGGGCGCTTCCTCCATCCGGACCCGGACCGGACCGGACCCGGACCCCGCCCCCACACCGGACCGGACCGCCCCGCTCCTCTCCGGTCGCCCGGGAAGAGCTATTTCCGAATGTGGGTTTGGAGGCCGCGTCTCTGCGGAGGGACAGGGACGGTTCCCCGGGGAAATCACCGCCGCTCTCTCCTCATCCGCGTCCTTTCCCGGGGCTCCCTGCGGTCCCAGACCCGCCGCAGCGTCTGCCTCCACCTTCAGGGGTTCCTAAGCCGATGCCGCAGAAGGACCGGCATTTCAGTCCGTCAGGAAAACCAACACGTGTCCTCACGTACATGAGCCTCGAAGGGAAACTTACAAACTCAATCTGCATGCAACTGTCCATCCATCCATCCATCCATCCATCCATCCATCCATCCATCCTTCCTTCCATCCATCCATCCATCCATCCTTCCTTCCATCCTTCCATCCATCCATCCATCCATCCATCCATCCATCCATCCATCCTTCCTTCCATCCTTCCTTCCTTCCTTCCTTCCTTCCTTCCTTCCATTCTTCCTTCCATCCATCCATCCATCCATCCATCCATCCATCCATCCATCCTTCCATCCATCCATCCTTCCATCCATCCATCCATCCATCCATCCATCCATCCATCCTTCCATCCATCCATCCATCCATTGTGCCCAGTGTGGGACCAGACAGGGACTTTTCCTAAGACTTAATAGTGGGAACATGCACCGTCCACCCCCCAAGGCAGGTGATAACCCCAGTGATGGAGTCCCATCTCCCATCCTCAGGTGTCAGCTCCTCCCCAGGTATCAGCTCCTCCCCAGGTATCAGCTCCTCCCTCAGGTGTCAGCTCCTCCCCAGGTATCAGCTCCTCCCTCAGGTGTCAGCTCCTCCCCAGGTGTCAGCTCCTCCCAGGTATCAGCTCCTCCCTCAGGTGTCAGCTCCTCCCAGGTATCAGCACATCCCTCAGGTGTCAGCTCCTCCCCAGGTATCAGCTCCTCCCTCAGGTATCAGCTCCTCCCCAGGTACCAGCTCCTCCCCAGGTATCAGCTCCTCCCTCAGGTATCAGCTCCTCCCTCAGGTATCAGCTCCTCCCCAGGTACCAGCTCCTCCCCAGGTATCAGCTCCTCCCTCAGGTATCAGCTCCTCCCTCAGGTATCAGCTCCTCCCCAGGAATCAGCTCATCCCTCAGGTATCAGCTCCTCCCTCAGGTGTCAGCTCCTCCCCCAGGTGTCAGCTCCTCCCTCAGGTATCAGCTCCTCCCTCAGGTATCAGCTCCTCCCTCAGGTATCAGCTCCTCCCCAGGTACCAGCTCCTCCCCAGGTATCAGCTCCTCCCTCAGGTATCAGCTCCTCCCTCAGGTGTCAGCTCCTCCCCAGGAATCAGCTCATCCCTCAGGTATGGCATCCAGTTCTGAATACTCTGGGAGAGAGCTGACAAAACAGAAAATCCACAGAGAAGAGGGTTGTTCTGGATTTAGGGTCGAGGAGACCAAGAAGATTTAAGGGGCACATGTTGGTTATCTTTAGAGATTTGAGGAGTTCTCGGGTTAAAAGAAAGTAGCCCAGCTTGTGTGGCTCAGGGGTTGAGCATGGACCCATGAACCAGGAGGTCACAGTTCAACTCCCTGTCAGGGCACATGCCCGGGTTGGGGGGGGAGGGTGATCCCCTATAGGGGGCATGTAGGAGGCAGCCGATCCATGATTCTCTCTCATCATTGATGTTTCTCTCTGTCCCTCTCCCTTCCTCCCTGGAATCAATAAACACACACACACACACACATATATATTAGAGGCCCGGTGCACGAATTCGTGCACCAGTGGGGTCTCTCAGCCCAGCCTGCGCCCTCTTGCAGCCCGGGGGCCCTCGGGGGATGTCTGACTGATGGCTTAGGCCCGCTAGCTGTCAGTCGGACATCCTTAGCGCTGCCGCGGAGGTGGGAGAGGCTCCCGCCACCGCCGCTGTGCTCGCCAGCCGTGAGCCCGGCTCAGGGCTTCTGGCTGAGCGGTGCTCCCCCTGTGGGAGCGCACTGACCACCAGCGGGCAAATCCTCATTGAGCGTCTGCCCCTGGTGGTCAGTGTGCGTCATAGCGGCCGGTCTTGGTCCTGTTAGTTAAATGAGAAAAAATAAGAAAAGTTCTATTCCGTGGAAGATGGGGAAGTGTAATTTCACCTTGCCTGGGGGGGGGGGGGCATTTCTGCGTCAGGGAAGTGTTAACAGGTCTGACCTGCTTCAGAAAAGAGGCAGACGCTCTGCGGATCCATCGTTTATTCCGTGGTCTATTCTGTGAGCACGTGAGCGCCTGCTTTCCGAGAGACCCTGTACCCAGCCCTGCACCCAGCAGGAATGTGGGTGCCATCATTGGAATGAGGGTGCCACCACCATGAAACTCAGGTATTAAAGAAGTGGGATGAGTTTGCAAAACAAACAGCACTCTGGGTGTGAGGGAAAAGAGGAGTTTAACCTCCTTTAGGAGTTTGGGAAGGTCTCGATAAGGGGGTGAAACGTCAAACCTCAAAAAATGGCTAGTTCCTAGGGCAGTGGCCGGCAAACTCATTAGTCAACAGAGCCAAATATCAACAGGACAACGATTGAAATTTCTTTTGAGAGCCACATTTTTTAAACTTAAACTTCTTCTAACGCCACTTCTTCAAAATAGACTCGCCCAGGCCGTGGTATTCTGTGGAAGAGCCACACTCAAGGGGCCAAAGAGCCGCATGTGGCTCGCGAGCCGCGGTTTGCCGACCACTGTCCTAGGGGATTAGTATTTCTGAGCACAAGACTAAATATAAAACTTGTTAGAGGATTTATTTTTAAACGGAAAGATTTGGGCTGAGCCTATTCAGTTGTCTTTTTTTCCTTGATGCATCCAGGGCCGATAGATAGTAAACACTTGGAGGCCACAGAGCCCAGAACTGGGTCAGCTCTCAAACAGAGTGTGTTCGAGTCCTGGTTTCACCTCGTCCGGGCGTGCAGCTGGTCACACCCCTCTCTCTCCCCGTGGCGGGGACGGTGGTGCGTACGTCCGTCCATTCCCTTCTTCGGGCACCTGGGAGCCTGTCCCTTTGAGTTTTGCGTAAACATGCGCCTGTGTTTAGCCACCAAAATGTGAGTGGACGTGGGCGCCCCATTTCTGGACGAAAAGCAGGGCAGTGAGAGGTCACGTGGCCGTGGGACCCGTGGCCGCCGGAGTGGATGAAGGAGCGGGACGAGCCCCTGCTGGAAAGGCGTGGCTGCGAGAAGCTCTCAAACAACAACCTGGCGACCAGTCAGTGACGAACCAGTTTTGTTTCTTTTTTTTTGTTTTTCTTAATCCTCGCCCCAGAGGAGAGCATCGGCCTGCAGACGGGAAGGTCCCGGGTTCGAGGCCGGTCCAGGGCAGGTGCCTCGGTGGCAGGTTCCTACCTGGGCTGGGGCCCTGGTCGGGGCGCGTGCAGGAGGCAACCAATCACGGTGCTTCTCTCACATCCACGTTTCTCTGTCTTTCCCTCTCTCTCCCACTCGCCCTGAAAATCAATGGAGAAATGTCCTCGGGGGAGGATTTAAAAACAACAACAAGAGTGCGTGGCCGCTTCAGTTACTTTTCTGTGTCTTCTTACTTTTCTCCGCGGCTCGTGCGCAGGGCTCGCGGCCGGTCCCCGCGTGGGGTCAGTGGTGCTGTAATGACCATTGTGCTCCCAGCTCTCGGTTCCCGCTGTTCACGGAGCCTCTTCCGAATGAGAAGGCCGGACCGAACGCGTGCCGGCCTCTCTCCTCTCCCCAAGCTTCCCCATCGCGCCAGGCGGACGCGGGCAGCCTGCGCGTCCTCTGAGCGCTGGCGACCTCACCCAGGTACGGATCCCTTTACCGTCACCTGGTTTTCAGATGACGATTAGCTAAAAAGGAAAACGCCTGGGGATAAAGGAAGGAGCCCAGATACTATCACTGAGCGTTCCCGCGTGGCGAGGAGGCGTGGGGCCAGTCCCGTGACCCAGGCGGTTTCAGCACCTCGTACCGGGTTTGGGGTCAGAATCTTCCGTTCTTGAATACATTTTTTTTTTTTTTTTATTTTTTAAATCCTCACCCGAGGATATGTTTTCCATTGATTTTTAGAGAGAGTGGAAAGGAGATGGAGAGAGAGAAACACCAGTGTGAGAGAGACACATCAATTGGTTGCCTCCCGCATGCCAGGAGCCTGCAACTGAGGTACGTGCCCTTGACTGGAATCGAACCCGGGACCCTTCAGCCCACAGGCTGATGATGTGTCTACTGAGCCAAACCGGCCGGGGCTTGGATCCGTGTTCTATCTACACGGACTTTTGCTAAGTGACGTGGTGTGTGTCGAAGCGGTTAAACACCTGTCAGCCACGGAGCCCCCAGTTTTAACTTTTGCTCAGAACTTGTCTCTGAAGCCCGGACTCAGGAAGCCGGCGCTGTTTGCAGTTTCTGCCTCGACGTGTCAAACTCCGGATTCTGTGCCCGTCGCTGCCCTGCCAGGGCCTCTTCCACACCTCCTCGTCTCCCGTGCAAACCTCCTTCCATCCCGCTGTTCACGGGGGGACAGGCATGGATCTCATCGTCCCTCACTTTTTCTCCACGTCCAGCCGGTTTGCATCCACGGCCGGCGTCGCCTTCACACCAGGCCTTTCGGCCGCGTCTCTGCACCTCGCTGCTGCCCGTGCCGCGGCTGCTCGCCTCAGGCCTTTGGCTTCTGGGGCCGGAGAAGTGCGTGTGGAAGCTGTGCAGGCTGTGGGGTGTTTGTGCAGCAACGTCCCTGGATTCGTCCGCTAGATGGCGCCAGAGCCCCCGCCAGGTGCACCAGCCACCGGAGTCTGCTGCGGACACAGCGGGTCCTCAAGGACAGTCACCTGGCGGGGCCCTCGCTCCTGCCCAGGTCCCCGCGAGCTCCCATCTGGCCGATGACGAGAGACTCCTCAGGGTGCCTGCCTTGCCTCTCGCCTCCTTCCATCCATCCCGCCGTGGGACCTGCATGAGCTGCCCACCACCCCCCACGCGCCGCATGCTCTCCATCATCTGATGGTTTGTCTTCTTTATTATAAGCCCAGTGACGGCAGACGGCTGGGCAGGCGCGTCGGCCCCCAGCGAGCGCGTGTCTGGCTCTCAGGAGGGACCCCTAAGAGCCCGTTGGAGGGGTAGCTCCTGCGCCGCGCAGCCTGCAGTTCACGAGGGCGAATGCGTAAGAGGGAACCAAACCACGAGCCGTTTCCTCTGATTTCGCTGAGAGCGCCAGCCCGGGCCAGCTCGCGCTTCCTGTCGCACGCGGACGTTCCCTCCCCACCCCTTCCCTGCGCACCGTCTGGGGCAGGGGTCCTCAAACTCTTTAAACGGGGGGCCAGTTCACTGTCCCTCAGACCGTGGGAGGGCCGGACTATAGTTTAAAAAAAAACTATGAACAAATTCCTATGCACACTGCACAGTTCTTATTTTGAAGTAAAAAAAACAAAACGGCAAAAACACCCGCCTGTGGCCCGCGGGCCGTAGTGTGAGGACGCCTGGTCTGGGGCAAAGCGGGGCCAGAATCTCGCCGGTGCGTCCTCCAAGGTCAGGGACACGCTGCTGGGGGCAGGGCTCCTCTTCGCCCCTCGTGTGGCAGCCCGTGGCCTCGCTCACCGGAGCGCTCTCACGGGGAGCTGGGCGCTCACGTCGGCCCGTTCGCGAGCGCACCTCTGAAAGCACCTGTGGTGGCGTCCCTGGACGAAGCCCCACGGGTCTCACTCCTTCCCGTTTACATCCTAGTGCGACGGCCTGAGCGAGTCGAGAAACCGGGTCGGCGTGAAGGGCCGAACCAAGTGGGTGGTTCGCTGCTTCCAAAGGTAGCAAGGCCCCCCCAAGAGCAAAGAGGGGAGGTGGGGAGACCTGGGCTGTACTCACACAGGCCCCCGGGCACTGGGCGCGTGCCTGAGGGACGGGGCTGCTGTCCGCGGCCCTCCCGGCTCACCCCCGGCTCGTTCTCTGCTTGTAAACAAGACAAGCGTGTCCTGAAGCTGGTGGACGTCCGTGGTGTGCACATCGCACACGCCAGGCGCTGTCCTGGGGCTGTTACACGCGTGAGCGCACTTAGTCCCGGCGGCGGCCTGGGGCGGTAAGGGCTGCTCTTATGCAAACGAGGAAGCGACAAATGAGGAAGCAAACGGCCACGTGACAGACTCCGCATTTGAACCGAGTCTGGTTTTAGACTTCCTTTTTTAAAAAAATAAGTTTGCTTTTTTACTGATGTCAGAGAGGAAGGAAGAGGAAGAGAGAGATAGAAACATCAATGACGAGAGAGAATCATGGATCAGCTGCCTCCTGACGCCTCCTACTGGGGAGCGAGCCCACAACCCAGGCAGGTGCCCTTGGCCAGAATCAAACCCAGGACCCTTCAGTCCGCAGGCCGACGCTCTAGCCCCTGAGCCACACCGGCCAGGACTAGAGCTTCCTTTTTTAAAAATTGATATACCATAAAATGAGCCATCTATAGACATAAAAGCCTAAGTGACCGTTATGACCGCCAGACGCTCAACGCAGGAGCTGCCCCCTGGTGGTCAGTGTGCTCCCACAGCCGACCTCCCACGGCCCCTCCCCGCAGCCAGCTGGCCCCCCCTCCCATAGGCCCTGATCGCTGGCCAGGCCGAGGGACCCCACCTGTGCACGAATTCATGCATCGGGTCTCTAGTTTTGAAATAAACAACGCAGTGGCGGTCAGGACATTTGCAATGTTACCCCACATATCAAGCTCACGGAGTCCGTTCCTACGAGGGCAGGGACTGCATGTGAGAGCCTGGAGGTCAGGGGGCCCCAAGACGTGACCCCGAAGTCTCAGCGCGGGAAGCGGGGAGGCCCCGCTCGTAAGGATGTGCTCAGTTTGCCCAAGGCTGGCTTTGGCTCAGCGTTTTAATAATCACTGTTCTCAGCACCCCCTAAGCTGAAATCACGGGAGTCTGGAATGACTGAATAAGTGCGCAGGAACCTTAAGGACTGGTGTTCGGGAGCCAGCAATTGCCTTTTAAAAGTTAAAATGGGAACTCGCGGCCGTCACAACGTCTCATTTCTATTCAGCCCGCCCTCCCGCGGGGATTGCCGTTAAAGTCTCCCCGATACAACACGCGGGCGCATTCCTGTTAAATCTCAGAAAGTCAGCCCCATTTCCGACGATTGCATCTTGGTTTAATTTCCCTCCTCGCCGCCTCTTACTGGAAGCGCCGTGCATTGTTTAAATGTGTTTTTTTTTAATTATTAAAGAAATGCATATAATCTCATTTTATTTTACTTTCTAGGGAACTCCACCCCCTTCCCCACAGTGGCTGTCCCCGTTATGTTCCCACCGGCAGCGAATGAGGTTCCTTTTCTCCGCGGCTCGCTGATACCTGCTCGTCCCTGTCCCACGGATGGCAGCCGTTCTGTTTTGACCTCTCTCACTTCGGGCCTCCCTCGGATGTGCGGGGGTCCCCGAAGGAACGCGTGTACTTGAAACGTTAGATAGCGCCGAGCACGCACAGCCCAGCAGCCCCTCCAGCCCCTCCTCGCGTTCTACGAGCTCCTCGGCACAGCAGCCGCCATTTCTCCCATCCCGGTGGCCAGGCCTCCGGTGTGACTGTCACTGCCCAGCCCAGGAGACTTTGGCCCTAACATGTATCGATTGCTTCCATTTCTTCTCAGCACAATGGTGTTTTTTAAAATATATTTTTATTGATTTTGGAGAGGAATAGAGAGGGAGAGAGATAGAAACATCAATGATGAGAGAGAATCATGGATTGGCTGCCTCCTGCACACCCCACACTGGGGATCAAGCCCACAATCCAGGCCTTTGTTCTTGACCGGAATTGAACCTGGGACCCTTCAGTCTGCAGGCCGACGCTCCATCCACTGAGCCACGCCCGCCTGGGCCGCACACCGGGGTTGTAGGCTCCACCACTGTTCCGGGTTATATTAGACTCCGCGGGTCTGTGTGAGCTCTGATCGCATTTTCCTCCTACTCTCTGTCGTTTCTGAATTTTAAAAAATCTTATTTATTTTTTATTTATATTTGTTATTGTTGATGGTATTACAGACGTCTCCTCCTTTACTCGCCTCCTCCCGGCCCCTACCCGCCCCCCAGGTCTTCACCACCCTATTGCCGTGTCCATGCCGTGCCTACCCTGTATAATAAAAGGGTAAGATGCAGAGAGACCGAACGGCAGAACAACCGAACAACCAATCAAAGCGTAATATGCTAATGATATGCTAAGGCTGATCAACCACTCACTGTGATGTGCACTGACCACCAGGGGGCAGATACTCCGACCGGTAGGTTAGCTTGCTGCTGGGGTCCGACCAATCAGGACTGAGCGAGACGGGCCAGACATGCCCTGGAGGACCCCCATGCCCCCTGCAGTCCCTCCCTGGCCCGATCCTGCACCGGTGGGGTCCCTCAGCCTGGCCTGTGCCCTCCTGTAATCCGGGACCCCTCGGGGGATGTCGGAGAGCTGGTTTCAGCCCGATCCCACAGGCCACTCCCCTTGGGAGGGCGCCAGACGCAGGGCTCATGGCTGGTGAGTGCTGCTGTGGCAGTGTGAGCCTCTCCCAATCAGGACTGACTGGGCGGGAGCCCGCGGCAGGCACAGTGGGGCCGGGATGAGCGGGAGCGGCCGGTAGGAGCTACAGGGGGCGTTGGACTGTGGGTTTCAGCCCAATCCCTGCAGGCCACCCCGAGGGACCCCACCTGTGCACGAACTGGTGCGCCGGGCCTCCAGTAAGTATGTAAGTTCTCCTCACCCTCCCTGCCCCCCACATCGAGGTATGTCAGTCTGAGCTTCTGAGTTTTTGTCTTGTTTCCATTGGCCTGGTTTCCCGGTATCTCCCATTTCCCAGATTCCACAGCCGTTTGGCCCGACATCCACGGAGTGGCTTGCACCCCTTCCTATCCCTGGGGTCACCTCTGTGGACACCCCATTCTTCTGCTCTTCCCGCTGGGCTCCCTCTGCCTCAGACCCAGCTGTCAGCCGGACACTTCCCTCGCTCTCTGGCTATTCCCGGTTTTGTGGGTTTATTTGGGTTTTGGGGGGACCTCAGGTGCCTGAGGTTAGCCCCATTGTCAGGATTGAGGGCAGAGTCCCTGACTTCCCTCACGGCTCACACCAACCACACGTCTGGGGGTTCCCAAACCCCCCTGAGGTTAGGGAGACTCCCGGAGCTTCCTAAGGGCCCAGAGGCTCATGGTTAGTTCCTGCGGGAAAGGATGCGGGTTGAAGTCGGCAGAAAAGCAACCCCGGCTCCGACTCGAGGGGCCAGGCCACAGCGTCGGTGGTTCGCGATGTTGCCGACGGGAGGAACTCGCCTGAGCTCCGTGCTCAGCGCCTTGGGCTCCGTTCCACGGGCCGGTGGGTGGGTCACACGGTCAAACTCACTCTCCGGTGATGCCACGGAACCCACCCCCTCAGTCAGTGTCATGGCCCCCGCGACTCAGACCGTCAGGCTCACCGGCCCCCAGGCTACACGGACAGTCCCATCCGCCGGCACAGGGACCGGCCAGAACCAGGCCGAGGCGGGTCTCTCTCTGAGCAAAGCCCAGCTCTTCAGCACACACGTGTGGCCCTTGCCTCAGACACATGTGTGGCCCTCACTTCAGCACACATGTGTGGCCCTCGCTTCAGCACACACGTGTGGCCCTCGCTTCATCACACACGTGGTCCTTGCTTTGCTCCTTTGTTTCCACAGAGCTACTTCCAACAGGACCTCAGAGGTGAGGGAGGGACGGCCCGTCACGCGGCCGCCTCCCGAGTCCACACTGGCTTCATCAGGACAAATATCATAAAGAACAACGTGTGAGTTTAGGCCATAAAGCTATCAAACAGAGGTTTCTTATGTAGGATTCGCCATTTGTGGGCCCCTGAGGTGACCATGATGAAACGGCCCCATGTCACGGGCACAGGACATAGTCACGGAGGGCGTCCGTGGCTCCAAATCGCCTTCATTTTGCCTCTCCTCCCGTGAGCACGCAGCGTTAGAGCAGAAGGACCTGCCGACGACAGAGCCGAGACCCCGTCTCCAACACGGGATTGCAGGTGCCGCTTCCCGACAACCCGGGGGACTCATAGCCACGCGCTCCGGTCACAGCTGCCCACGGCGCCACGGACGGAACAGGCCCCGGCCCTGTCCCCGGCCCCGAGGGAGGAGTCCCGAAAACAACATTTACAAAAAATCTCACTTTGCCGCTTGGGAACTCTCAGCTCTCCTCTTTAAAACACGTGTTTCTGTTTCTTGTCTTAGGAAACCAGCTCCCGGGCACCAGTGACCGAATCGGGAGTTTCACATGATCGTTCTGAGCCTCGTCCCTCTCCACCCCGCCCTCCTCTGCGGGTACCACCGTTCCCCGCGCTCTCGGCGAGTTCCCAGCGTCTGCCTCTGTGTTTCACAACGGCACGCTTGGTTTCCAGTTGGCGTGTGGATGGATCATCGGCCCCCAGATAGGCTCTGTTTTAGCCTCACGCACCGAACGTGTGGTTCGCGCCGGGGACCACAGGCCAATCGGCTGGCTGTCAGGGAAGCAGAGCCACCTGGGCGGGCTGCCAGGTGAGCCCACGGACGCACCTGCGGGAGGTGAAGCGGCGGCGGGAGGGCCTGGTGAGAGCGATGCATCGTGGGAGAGGCTCGGCCGGTGCTGGCGTGGGCGCTGGAGGAGCGGGCGGCGTCCAGAAGCTAAGACGGTAGGAACACGGATTTCCCCGGAACCTCCGAGAGAACGCGGGTTCTGCCCACTGGGAGCGGTGGGAACGGTCTTTTTATTTTTTTTTTCTCGCTCCTAGAACTGGTAGAAAGGAACAGAGCAGCTCCCGCCGGAAAAGGTAGGAAAACAGACTCTCACCTGGACGTCCGGGCGAGCGTGCCGACCCTCCCGCGCACCTCGGTCTTCGCCCGCGGAGACCGTTGTGGACTTCTGAACCGTAAGGCGCCAGATTTATGTTCCTCCAGCTGCTGCGTGTGGCCACGTGCTCCCCGCCGAGGGCAGTTAAAACAGGAATATGAATGCATTTCCGTGTGTCCATTAGGGACCCGGCACAATGTGGTGTTACTTCACGTCCGTGTTTAGGTCTTTCGGGTCTTTCATCCTTTTCGCTGGTGAACGACAAATGCTCGTTTTTCCTTCTAATCGGCGTGTTTTGTTTGCTGTGCTGTTGGAATGTGAGTGCCTTTCTGAGGAAGGTTAGCTGGGACGCACGTCTCTGAGACGTGGCGTGTGGGGGTGTCTTGGGGCCGGGCTCCCACCGGACGCGTTGAGCCGGGTATAGAATTCCATGTCGGAAAAGGTGTCCATTGTCTCACTTTGGATGTGGGGATCGGATTGGTCTGGGGCCCCAGTGGTCGGCAAACTCATTCATCCACAGAGCCAAATACCAACAGCACAACGAGTGAAATGTCTTTGGAGAGCCAAATTTTTTAAACTTAAACTTCTTCTAAGGCCACTTCTTCAACATAGACTCGCCCAGGCCGTGGTGTTTTGTGGAAGAGCCACACTCAAGGGGCCAAAGAGCCGATGTGGCTTGCGAGCTGCAGTTTGCCGACCACTGAACTAAGCGGCTGTTTATTTCCCAAGGGTCAGGGGAGAGGGTGGCCGCCAGTTCAGTTCTGGACGCCGAGGGGTGAGGGGGAGGAGTGTGGGGGAGGGGTGTGGGGGAGGAAGCTGCTGGGGAACGGAGACCCTGGCTCTGGGCCTGCAGCTGCCGGGTGAACGGCTCGTGACCACGGGTCCTCGGCCTCCGGGAAACGGGGAGCAGGGTCCAGTGTTCTCTCAGGTTCTTGTGTTCCTGTGCAGTCTCCATGCTGCATGTTTCAGCTTGCGTGTTGTGACAGAATATTGGCCCCCAAGTGTGTCGATATTCGAATCCCCACAAACTGCACGTGTGGCTAGCGTCACGGGTCTTCGACGTCAGGAGGTGGGATCACAGGTCAATCTGCTGGCTGTCAGGGAAGCAGAGGGCCCCATGCACGCACCTGCGGGAGGTGAAGTGGAGGCGGGAGGGCCCGGTGAGAGCGATGCATCGTGGGAGAGGCTCGGCCCGTGCTGGCGTGGGCGCTGGAGGAGCGGGGCGGCGACCAGAAGCTAAAAAGGTAGGAACACGGATTTTCCCCGGAACCTCCAGACAGAACAGGCTGCTGACCACGGAAAAGGTAGGAAATGTTCTCTCTTTTGTTGTATTTTTTGGGGATTTTCCTGCAGCGTTTCTGTTCCTCCTGCGATTGAAATGTGACACTTTTATCGTTAAGTGACTACAGAGCCGGGGCCGCCCTGGCCATGGGCCTCTCACCGGGTCTTGTTCTCTTTGCTCGCCGCTCAGGGACCAACCCCTGTGTTTGATGCAGTCACTGCGACTGGGATGGGGACCTGGGGCTGGGTGGCCCCTGAGTCGATGGCTGGGTGTGATCTTGTGATGTTGGGTGGCGGGGGGGGGGGAGATGAGGTGGCCCCATACTTGCTGAGGGAGGAGGAAGGTGTGAGGGCCCCTGGGTAGGGAACCCGCTGGGCACTGGAACGGGGACAGATGGAGGCGTGATGGTGAAGGCGATGATGTGGGCATTTTCACCTGCTACCACCGTGAGGTCACGGCCGCCCGCCAGCACACACCGGAAGCCCGTCTCACCCGGTCCTGCGTCAGGAAAGGATTCAAATCCAGCATGGTTCTGAGAAACCATGTGGACCTTTGTGGGCGTTTCATTAGGGAGACAGGGCCCGGAATTGGGTCGCGTGTCCTATATTAACGTTTATTTAGGATCATCCTTACCTGTAGCTCTTTCTCTGAATCTCAGCTCCTCATCACATTTTAAAACCACTTTCTTTCTCTCTTTTCCTCTAACCATCCTCCTTCAAAAGCCCAAACTTGGCATCCCTCCTCCACGGGCCCCTGGGGAGGGGGAGCCCGTCAGGTTGGGGTGAGGTTCCCGGACCCGCCCCCCACATCTCGCGTCATTACTCAGCACCTCACATGCCTGGTACCCGCCTGTCACTCTCCTCCGTTCCCGTATTTGACGCTCAGCCACCTGGGACATGGCTGATGTGTTTTATTACATAACTAGTGGCCTGGTGCATGGATTCGTGCACATTGAAAGGAAATTAATTAGAAGAAATATTTTAACATCGCGATTCACCCTTTCTCTATAATAGAAGTGTCAGAGGTGAAAGAAAATTAGTAAAATGTATATGAAAATAATATACAAATTTATTAATAAATAGACAATAACATGATATAACAACAACAAAGACATGATGTAAAAACAACATTGATAAAGACAATGACTGATGAATTGATTAAACTTATTCTACTATCTCCCTGTATACCACATTAAGAGTGAAAACACTTTCAGAGTGCTTGACTAATTTCCCTTGTGATGAAGTATTTACAAGTTTAACGTCACATGCTCTTCGAACTCGAGAGAAAATAACATATAACTGACCCTGTCCGAAAACGGGTTCAGGTAGGAGTATTCCTACTCTGTCTAGAGTTTGTCCTGTGATTTATTAATAGTCATCGCAAATGCCGGCATCAAGGAAACTGTCTTCGAATTAATTTAAATGGGAGGCCAGTGTCAGACGTGGACAAATCCATTCTTGGAATCAGAACCACCGCTCCCTCTGCAGATCCCGTTAATACTTCAGCTTCGATCAGGTTAGGTCGCAATGTTTTGGTAATAAATCTGGTGCCATTACAAAGACCCCATTTACTATCAAGATTTCTCAGTAGCATGACGATTGCACCCACTCTCAATTTCAACGTATGACACGGCATTCCCGAAGGAGTAATGCTGTTCAGAAATTCGATGGGGCTTCATATGTATGGCACATGTGCGAGTCAACGTTTATTTTTAAATTGCCAGTGCGCGTCATATGTACCAGTTGGTCGGTCGGAAGGACAAACGGTTGGTCACTTAACCTTTTATATATATAAATTGCCAGACGTAGAGAGCATTCATATTAAGTAGAAAATACGTGTTTACTTAGTGAAGAAAGGACTTATACTTAGGCATTAGCGAATTATTTTTTCAAACTATACTTTTTAATGAAACTTGGCTGGATTTTCCAATTTGAAATAATCTCTCCCATGTAGCCTCCCCCAAACACATTCCCCCTCTGGTCTTGAACGTCCACCCGCCACCAGCTGCGTCACATGTAGTTAGTCTTGTGCGTGTTATCTGCCCGCTCCGGGGTGTGAGTGTTTGTATTGCCAGCACCGACCCTGTGGTTTGACTAGGTCAAGTGTTCAGCCGGCGTGGCTCAGGGGGTGAGTGTTGACCTCTGAGCCAGGAGGTCACGGTGGGATTCTGGTCGGGGATCCCCAGTGTGGGGCGTGCAAAAGGCAGCCGATCCATGACCCTCTCTCACGGATGTTTCTGTCTCTCTCTCCCTCCCCCTCTCTCTCTGAGGTTGATAACTGTGCCGTGCCAGCACAGCCAAGGGTTCGGCGAGCCTGAGGGAGGTGGTGAAGGATGAAGAAAAGACAGACAAGAGAATAAGCTGGGTCTAGGTGGATCTCTGTGCCTGGCTGAGGCCACAGAACAGATCCAGACTGCAAAGCTGAGGCTTTATTTATAGTCAGGGACAAACAAGGTAATCTACAATGTTGTTGTAAGTTTCACTCGTTTTGGCAGCACTTGCTGCCCCTCCCACAGCCCGTTAGCTTCCCAGGAAGGATCTAGGGAGCAGTTACAGGATCAGGTTTAATTATGCTGAGAGGGCTGTGCCCTCCAAGCTGGGACTTGTTTGCGGCTTTGCCAGCAGGTCAGCCCGAGGCTTAACCCTGATTCTACAGATAAAACACGTTTTGTTCTTTTTAAAGTGTTGAAAAGCACTTCTCAAGCACACGGAGGCCTGGATGGAGGGACGCGTGCCCGGGCCGGCGTCTGTCCGTGCGCAGCCCCCGGCCTGCGTCCTCTCCGTGTGAGAAGCATCCCGACTCCGGTCGCTCCTCTGGGCCGTGCACAGCGTCATGTGCTTGGGGACAGGCCTGTGTCTCATGCCGGTCTGTGTCCTTTACCCCACGTCCCGCTCGCACACGTGGCTCACGCGATTGCTTGCAACGCATTTATTAATGAAGCCGTGCGGTCGCCGTCCCGCGGGGCACCCGCTCTGCCGCCTGCACAGCTCACCCTCCAGTCGCCACGTCAGTGCCCACAGCGGCCACGCAGCCTGGCGACGGCGAGGAAGGGCCGGCAGAGGCCCTGAGGTCGCGGTGCCCCCGGACGCTGCCGTCCGCGAGAACGGGCGTACGGTTTCGTGTCTGTTCGTAAGGGATTTTCGAAGCATTAGCACTCGGTGGCCGTGACTGCAGCCTAATTCCAGCGACACAGCCTCGGGGGGGCGGCCGCACAGGGTGGAGGCTGCAGCACGAACGTGTGTCTTATCTTACGTCCCCCAGAAGGACGGTGAGCATTTTATTAATCCTTCAGGAACGAAAAACTTCACCCACTTTGAAGTGCAAACCACCTCTGAAAACCGCGTGGAAATGGCTGAACTGCCCCCAACAGGCCTCCTTTCAATCAGAAGGGCGGCGGGCGTGCAGGGGGCGGGGCCGGCTGTAATTAACACGGGAGAATCAATATTCCACCAGCCCCCCGCCACAGGTCCTGAGGAAAGCACAGTGAGGATCTTTCCGTTTCAGACGAGTCGATAATTTGTGTTGATGTCTCCCGAGTCGGTTCTAATTAAAAACTGGGCGGCACCCTGGGGCGGCGTCTGCGCCCCCCTTTCCCCCGCAGGTCTGGGCTCAGGGAGGGTGTTCTAACTGTCAGGTGGATCTCAGAAAATGGGACTTTCACTCGCCGGTGTGGCTCAGGGGTTGAGCGTTGACCTATGAACCAGGAGGTCACAGTTCGATTCCCAGTCAGGGCACAGGCCTGGGTCGCGGGCCCGATCCCCAATAGGAGGCGTGCAGGAGGCAGCTGGTCCAGGATTCTCTCTCATCATTGATGTTTCTCCTTCTCCCTTCCTCTCTGAAATCAATAAAAAATTTATTTTTAAATTAAAAGATAAACACAAAAATATGCCAACATTCTAGAAGCTAGTTTTCACAAGCGCCTGCACGTCTCCTTCCTTGTCTAAAAGTGACGTTGACGACGGAATCGGCCAGAAATAAAAACAAAAAGGGGCTTGGACTCTGCAACCGAGTCCTACTTGGGCGGTGAGACTCCGATCCGCGTCTCACAAGGTTGTGTTTGTGGGGTCCGCGGCCACAGACGGTGCGGCCGTCCTGGGCTGAGGGCTTCCAGTCCGAATGAGGCCTGAGCAAATCTCTAATAATAAAAGCATAATATGCAAATTGACTGAATGACCGAACAGCAGAAGAACCATCCAGACAACCTTCTGGGTGACCACGCTGTGACACCCACTGGTGCCAGGCCAGCCAAGGCGGGTGCGATGCGATTGGTGGGGGGCCCAGCCATCGCCCCATAATCGCCCTGCAGAGGGAGGCCCAGGCCACCGGCCTGTGGGCTGCAGTGGGTGGGCGGGGCCTCCCTCTGTGGGGGTGATCCATCATGGAGCCCCTCAATGGATCGCCCCAAAGAGGGAGGCCCGGACTACCCAGCCGGCAGCACTGTGGCAGGTAGCCTGGGCCTCCCTCTGCAGGGGCGATCCATGGCGGAGCCCCAGCTGGGTGGGTGGGGCCTACCTCTTCGTGGAAATAGATCACAGGGCTCCTGGACTGTGAGAGGGCACAGGCCGGGCGAGGGAAACCTCCCCTCCCCCAGTGCACAAATTTTGTGCACCAGGCCTCTAATCTCTAAACAAAGAATCCGATATATCTCCCCCCCAAACCTCCCCGCGTTAAAGGCTGTTAACATCAGATCATCTCATCCTTCTGGTCTCTGCACGTTGAATCTGACCCCTCCTTTTCTCTCTCTCGATGGTGCTGTGTTCTTCACAGGTGCTTTGAAGTAAAATCACCTTCCACCTGTTTTCTGTTTCCCAAAACAGCTCTATTTACGTGGGAACCACGGAGCTGGGAGCGTTCGGGCGCCTGGCTGTGAGCCGCGTCGCGGGTGCGTCTGTCGTTATAAATATAGAATTTCGCTTACATAAATCAGCTCGGCGACGTCTTCCTAAAAGTTTTTTAAAAAGGCGTTTATCTCCTCTGCTTTGGTGATATTGTTATGAATTAGGTCTGTGCTACAAGTCAAACTTAAAGCTACATCACATGCCGTTTTTTAAAAAGGGCTTTTCAGAAGATTTGCGTTTCTGCAAATGAAAGAAACGGCGACCTGTGAACTGTGGTCGAGGCTTAGAAAACAAGGAAAAACACACCCTGTCCCTGTCCCGCTCTCTCCTCTGACATCATAGCCTGGGCCCCGAGGCAGCCCACGCAGGGGTCCCCGCGGAGCCCCAGGCCCCTGCACGCTGCCTGCTTCCTCCTCTCCTGGTTTTTTGTTTTGTTTTGTTTTTGTTTTAATATATTTTTATTGATTTCAGAGAGGAAGGGAGAAGGAGAGAGAGATAGAAACATCAATGATGAGAGAGAATCATGGATTGGCTGCCTCCTGCACGCCCCCCCCCCCCCCCCCCCGCGCGCGCACACACACACACACACGCACACACACACACACACTGGGGATGGAGCCCACTATCCAGGCCTGTGTCCTGACCGGAATCGAACCCGGGGCCCTTCAGTCCGCTGACACGCTATCCACTGAGCCACACCAGCTAGGGCCCTTTCCTCCTGTTTTCCTCTCGACATCTCCTGTCAGTTGTTACCAACCTACTCTCATCGGAGAGGAGTAACTGGACTTCGTTCCCTCCCCGTTCCCTGTGGGATCCCCTCCCCGTTCCCTGTGGGATTCCCTGTGGGGAGAGGCGTCCTCAGGGCCGAACCCCAGCCCGGTCTTGGCAGGAATTCGACGCCCAATGAACGTTTGCTGTGTAAGCGAGGGGCCGTGGAGAATGAAGGAAACAAACACGAAACAGACACGTGCAAAACGACAGCGACAAGAGCAGCCGGCAACGGGTTTCATCGCTGCCTCCACGCCGCGGTGTCCCGTGCACGTGCTAAAGGCCGTCTTCTCTCGTCCCAGGACCTGGGCTTGTCCCGGCGGCTGGGACACTCCGGTGGCCTTGCAGTCACTGGTCCTTCCTCTCCTCCCGAAGGAGGGACGATTTCATCACAGCGACGTGCCCCTCCGTCCTGGCTGAAGGGAAAGACAGCGGGCGGGGTCCCTGGGCCTGGCCGGTGATCAGGGCTGCTCTGTGGGCGACCGGCGGGCGATCAGGGGCACGTACCTCGGCTGCAGGCTCCTCACCAGCCTGGTCAGGGCACGGGCAGGACGCAACCAATTGCTGTGTCTCCCTCACGTCGATGTTTCTGTCTCTCCCTCCCTCCTCCACTCTCCCCAAAAACTAATGGGAAAATATCCTCAGATGAGGATTCAAAATAAAACAAGAGGTAGTATTTCATAAGTAAATTGGACAGTTGGTTTTTTTAAAATGTAAAATCTCCTGAGTTTTAGAAATTCATTCAAAATTTTGAAAAAATAGTGTGACTGTCTCTCAGCCCAGGTGCCGAGTACACACAGCGGCCAGCACGTGTCCTTAGTGATCCGTGTGCCCCCACATGTACCAGGCACTCCCCACGGCTCGGGCACGGTGGAACCGCTCACAGAGTCACGAATAGAACAAAGCCCGCTGAAAGGTCAGTGGTCGGAGGGCATAGGTCATGGCATTTGCCAGGGAGACATCCCGGTACATCGTGTTTTGATTGGATTGGACGATAGAGCCTACATCGAACAGTATCTGCCATGTAAAAACGGAACAAAATAACAACAAAAATTCATACAAAGCGATGAAGGTAAATGCATACACACACGTGGACACGGGTGAACAGAACATACGAAGCTTTCATGTTCTGATACCAACACACCTGTCACGCTCCACTGCAGCTGAGAAATGCGTGTATGGTCCTGGCTCCAGGCAATGTTCCTCGAGGACATTATTACAGTCTCTCAGTCGAGCACGGGTGTCAACACACGTGTCGTTACGACCTTCACGAGTGCCTGTCACCTTTTCAAATCTCAGGGGAGGGGCAGCGTCGGAACACGGAGTCACTGCTGAAGAGAGAGAAAGAGGCGCAATGAAAAGTGACCAGAGCGGCCCGGCCGGCGTGGCTCAGGGGTTGAGCATCGACCTGGGAACCAGGAGGTCACGGTTCCATTCCTGGTCAGGGCACAGGCCTGGGTTTCGGCCCCGATCCCCAGTGGGGGGCGTGCAGGAGGCGGCTGATCCATGATTCTCTCTCATCATGGATGTTTCCATCTCTCTCTCCCTCTTCCTTCCTCTCTGAAATCAATAAAAATATATTTTAAAAAATATCCATGATTCTGTTTTTTTAAAAGTAGAACCAGGCGCCTGTGGAGGATGGGAGTAACCACGTTGTTCTCAGTTTTTGTTGTTGTTGTTTTTAAATATATTTTATTGATTTTTTACAGAGAGGAAGGGAGAGGGATAGAGAGTTAGAAACATCGATGATAGAGAAACGTCGATCAGCTGCCTCCTGCACACCTCCCTACTGGGGATGTGCCCGCAACTAAGGTACATGCCCTTTGACCGGAATCGAACCTGGGACCCTTGAGTCCGCAGGCCGACGCTCTATCCACTGAGCCACACTGGTCAGGGCTGTTCTCAGTTTTATGTCTCTCTCCAGGGTGGTCTTTTCTGAAAATGAGGGACATGTTTCTGGGGCACTTAGAACACTTTTGTTTCTGTAAATCTAGGCAACCTATCTCAAAATTGCTTTTTCCTATTCATTCATTCATTCGTTCGTTTGTTCACTCATGCGTTCACTCCCTCCCTCGTTCATTCTTCTCTCCAAGCGCCCAGGGCTGTCGTAGCCACAGGGATGGGCCCGTGGAGAAGGGACCTTGAGCAGGAAGGAAGGTTCGTGTAAGAATGTCCCAGTTTATCTCACGTGTGAGTGCTGGAGGCCGCGTGGTCAGTGACACGGATTGACACAGACATTTAAGAAGTAGCTCTCGCCCGGCCGGCTTATTCACGACGGATTCCTCGCGGAGCGTCGTGCCCGGAATGTCAGACGCAGCCCGGGGCGGGCTCTGCGTTCAAACCGGGTCCCAGGAGGCCAGGGCCACGTTGGCGTTCGGGCAGGGGCAGTGTCGGTCGGAGAAGCGGCAGCGAAAACCAGCTGGACCCCCTGCGTCCACACGGACCTGACGTGGCTCCTGGATCCCCGTGGGTCGCTGCTTGGCCGTGGCCCCCAGGCCGTGGCACAGCCTCCTCCCCGCCCCCCGACCCCCCGACCCCCCGACCTCCGACCCCCCGCCCCTGCCGAAGAAAAGCTGTTCCGAACAAGCAGTGAAAGGGAACTTCCTTAAAGAGCAGGCTGAGGCCGCCCGCCCAGCAGGGGCTCCGGGGAGCGGCCCTCGCGTCGGCCGACACGCCTGCTCTAACTCATCCGCAGCCGCTGGGACCCGGCCCCCCTTCTTTTCTGCTGCACCCACTTTCTCACCACACATGCCTCTCGCCGACCGGTGAGCACGGATGTATTTCTTCCTTCCAGCCGGCCTGACCTGGGCGAGGCTCGCGACGCCCTTCCGGGCACGGCTTCTCCCACGCAGGCTCGCTGCCTCCTTCCTCCTTCCCGGGCATCATCCCCTCGACCGTGAGGTAGAAAAGCCTGGGAAACGCAGTGGCCATGGTGCCCCCAAACCAGGGAAACGGGGTCCCTCCGAGACCACCTCCCCCCTCTCTGCTCCGAGGCCCAGCAAGTACTCCTGCTCGGCCGTCACCCTCCTTCCCGTCTCATCCCGGGAGCTGCCCAGCGAGGCACTCACAGCCCATTGTGTGTGTGTGTGTGTGTGTGTGTACAGCCCACTGTGTGTGTGTGTGTGTGTGAGTGTGTGTACAGCCCACTGTGTGTGTGTGTGTGTGTGTGTGTACAGCCCACTGTGTGTGTGTGTGTGTGTGTACAGCCCACTGTGTGTGTGTGAGTGTGTGCGTGTGTGTGTGTGTACAGCCCACTGTGTGTGTGTGAGTGTGTGCGTGTGTGTGTACAGCCCACTGTGTGTGTGTGAGTGTGTGCGTGTGTGTGTACAGCCCACTGTGTGTGTGTGTGTGTTTATTGATTTCAGAGAGGAAGAGAGAGGATAGAAACATCAATGATGAGAGAGAACCATGGATCAGCTGCCTCCTGCACGCCCCACACTGGGGATGGAGCCCGCAACCCGGGCCTGTGCCCTGACCGGCAATCGAACCCTGACCTCCTGGTTCATAGGCCGACGCTCAGCCACTGAGCCACGCCAGTCAGGCTTTGTAAGGTGATGGTTTTGTTTTAATTGATCCTAACAATCCAGTTTAAAATGACATCGCTGGGAAGGTTTTGGGGAAAAAAAGTAAAACTCCAGGAGGCCACAGTCCGAGTCCAAGGCAAACAGCAGCGGCTTCTGGGAATTCCCTCATTGGGCTGACACAGTGCCCATTGTGTCACGGGAACCAGACAAAAGACGGAGAGGAGCCTGGCCAGCAGGTGGCTCAGCGGTTGGGCGTCGACCTGCGTTCTTGATTTACGTAAAAAGGGGTCCCTGCCTTCAGAGGGTGAAAGGCTCAGCTGAGGGAGCCCCAGCCAGGCAGCCAGGCGGAGCCCAGCCCTCTCCCCCTGCAGGCGGAGGCGAGGCGGCCGGCGGGGTTCTACTGTAAATGTTCATTCGTTTAAAATGGCCCCCCTCTGTCCCTCCCTTTCTCCCCCCTCTTTCTCTATCCTCCTCCTTTTCTCTCTCCTTCTTTTCTTTGCTTTTATTGATTTCAGAGAGGAAGGGAGAGGGAAAGAGAGAGATAGAAACATCAGTGATGAGAGAGAATCATTGATCGGCTGCCTCCTACTGGGGATCAAGCCCACACCCTGGGCCTGTGCCCTGACCGGGAATCGAACCCTGACCTCCTGGTTCGTAGGTCGACGCTCAACCACTGAGCCACGCCGGCCGGGCCACTTGCTTACTTTCTAGGGGCCACCGTGCGGACGGAAGAAAACTAACCCGCCGCCCAGCAAGGGGAAACGCCAGGGCTCCTGGAACTTTCCATCCTGTTCCGTAAGAACAGAGCCGGCCCAACACGGGGAGTGTGAATGGCGCGGCTGTGAGCAGATGGCCCCGCGCACGCCCAGCTGCTCGGAGAGCTCCGGCTCTCTCCACGGAGCGAATTCACTGCCACAGGAGCAGCTGGCGACGGAGACGATAACCTTGGAGGGTCGGGTTTCATGGCCCAGGTCCCGGCGGCCCAGGCGCCCTTCCCCAGCCCGCTGTGTGCTGTGGCCGCGTCCGATGAGGTTCGCTCACCGGCGCAGTCCCGTCCGCTGGTGCGTCTGTCCCCGGCTCAGCCTGGAAGGGCCGCCCTCACTGGGAAGGGACACGAGTGTGTGGACGCCCCGTCGCTGCAGCTGGAAACGCCACGGGAGCAAAAATAGTGTCGATCGCAACGTCCACCGTGTCTGTCACACCCAGGGAGGCAGCTGGAATGTGTCTCCAGGACAGAGGCCGTCCGGTTACGTCCCACATGGTAAAACGAGCAAAGCGACCTTCAGAACCAGCCTTTCCTGTGGATTCCATCCTCAAAAAAGCCGCCGTCGGCAAACCATGCGCTGGATGGAGCGTCTCCTTCTTCCATTTCTCTCCGGGTTTTAGAAGCCAGCGTGACTGCGTGAAAATGGTTTTAAAGGGATATTCGGCTTTGTTGTTAAAACCTGGCTGATTACCTGTTGGTGTTAATTACCTAAAGACCATATCTGAATCCCTCGAAACATGCTTTGTAGCATCCGTGTTCTGGAAGAAACTTTGGTTTGACTCATGGCCTGTACGTTTTTTAGAAATCCTGTGTGATAAAAGCCTGACATGCTAAGTGTCCGGTCGTCCAGTCGGCTGTTCAACCAATCAACGCGTGTCCTGCTCCAAGGTCACCACTGCTTCCCCGTGACCACAGGGCCGGCGTGGCCGGGGCCGAGGGAGAGCGAGGCTGCCCGGGGACGGGGACCAGCTCATCCGCGGCCTCGCGCCCGGAGCAGGAACGGGGGGCGTCACGGACGTGGTGTCTGAATCGCAAAGCCCGGCCGTCCGGTTGAGAAGGCGCACCGCCCCCCACCCCGGCCCCAGACGCTCAGCACGAGAACCAGTGAAGAGCACTTGGCGTTGAACGCAGAACGGAGGGGTCGGCGGCATGGGCTGGGATAACCCAGGAGGGCTTCCCGGAGGAGGTGGCAGACGAGATGAATTTTAGGCCGAATGTTCTGATTCTGCTCAGGGTTCTGGGCGGCCGAGGACAGAGGGAGAGGAGCTGCCGTCTCAAAGCCCGGGTGAACCAGACGATTCGATGAAACAGTCACAGGACGTGAGTGAGAGATCCTGGCTCAGCCGGACGCCAGTTATCACAGCAAAGTCTCTGCGTCGCATCTGAACCTAAACGCCACCCACAGCCCGCACTTCTGTCCTGCCCTTCGTCAGGGAGAGAAGCTGTCAGCGGTAACATTTCCCATCGTTAATTGTAAGGTGCCCCCCTCGCCTCAGAGCTGCTGAGACAGGAAAAAAACGTATAAACGAGACATGAACCGTCTAAACAAAAAGTCATGTTCTTCGCATTTTGCCACAAAAATGTTCCGTTTTTTTTTCTTTTTCCCCAAATAAGCGACTCATCTGAGAGTTGCAGCGATGCCAACGTATGTAAAACGCAGTGACGACCCAGGTGGATGCGCAGGTGACCGGCCAGGACCCCCGCCGGGTCGGATGGAGCACAGCCTCATCATCGCCCAGCGGGCCCGCGCGGAGGCGGCGAGGGGACGCTGCCGGTCGGCTCGCTGCTGTGAGGCTTCTGTCTGAGCGCCGGGGGCTTTGAGGTGAAACCCTGCCGTTTGCAACCACGTGGATGGGGCCGGACAGTTCGCTAAGCGAATTAAGTCGCAGGGAAAAGGGACAAGAACCGTGTGAGTTCACGCATCGGTGGGATGTAAACCAGACACCAACCAACCACACTCACCCACAGACACAGACAACAGTGTGGGGGTTACCAGAGGGCGGGGAGGGGGCGCACGGAGAGGGGAGGGGGTCATACGTGTGGGGACGAAGGAGGCTAGACTTGGGCTGGTGGCAACAGCTAACACACGGAGGCTGAGCGCCTGGAACAACGTAACCAACAGCAACCAATTGAACCCACCAGGGTCACCCCGACGCGCCGACCTCTGCAGAGCGGCCTCTTACCTGCTGGGCTGTGACAGTTCCACCCGCTGGTCATCCCTCCTCAGCGCATGGCCGGGAGGCGGCAAGACAGTTACTCTTTCCTGTTCTTAATTATTCTATTTCTCCCGTTTACTCAGAAAAGAACCACCGAGGGACACGCAAGTTTGAGGCTGAAAATGCAAATCTCCAATTAGGAGGCCCCGTGCCCGGACGCTGACAGGTTTTCCTTATTCTCTCCACAAACGGGCGACCTTGTGGACCCAGCTGTTGCATAATAGCTCCGAGGGCCACACTGATCTCATCTGGTCTGACAGTTTCGGGGGGAAATACAGTTTGATTATTTTTCTACCGAAGAGGCAAAGCCATCATTTTATTTGTGGGAACAGCAGGGCGTGGGCGGCGGCCAGCCTCGGGGCTCCAGGAGCTGCAGGAAAGTGTGACTCCACGCTCTCCCCGGGCGCCTTCCAGCAGGTGAGGTCGTGGTTTTAAAAGACATTTTTACTGATTTCAGGGAGGAAGGGAGAGGGAGACGGAGATGGAAACGTCCGTGAGGAGGGAGGGTCGTGGGTCAGCTGCCTCCTGCACGCCCCCCACTGGGGAGGGAGCCCGCAGCCCGGGCCTGTGCCCTGACCGGGAATCGAACCCTGACCTCCTGGTTCATAGGTCTAGGCCAGTGGTCGGCAAACTCATTCGTCCACAGAGCCAAATATCAACAGGACAACGATTGAAATATCTTTGGAGAGCCACATTTTTTTAAACTTAAACTTCTTCTAACGCCACTTCTTCAAAATAGACTCGCCCAGGCCGTGGTATTTTGTGGAAGAGCCTCAAGGGGCCAAAGAGCCGCATGTGGCTCGCGAGCCGCAGTTTGCTGACCACGGGTGTCTACCTTTTTATTGAAATGTTTAAAGATGGAAAGCCCTGTGCCCCAGATAAATGCCTCTAATTTGAGGTAAATTTATAAGTGAACCCCTCATCAAAAGATGATGTGGGATTATTTATGTACTTTATAAACTTTAGTCTTCTTTTTCTTTACAAATTATAAAACTTATATACATACTAGAGGGCCGGTGCACAAAATTCGTACACAGGTAGGGTCCCTAGGCCTGGCTGGCGGTCAGGGCCAGTCTGTGGGGCGACTGGAGGGGCGATTGGGGGGCCCCCCGCTGGCACCCGCCTTGGCTGGCCTGGGGCCTGCGGGTTGGGGGGCCGCTCCAGCGTTGAGCATCTGCCCCCTGGTGGTCAGTGCGCGTCACAGCCACCGGCCGTTCCACCCGTCATTCCGCCGTTCGGTCGATTTGCATATTAGGCTTTTATTAGATAGGATCATGTATTTTCTAAGATTTTAGAATCAAACGTGTATCTGACTTAATTAACTTGTTGGGAAATGCAAATACGTATTTGTCTTGTCTGATACCGTTCCAGCTGAAGAGATTTTCTTTGATTCTTCAAATAACACGTGAAGGAGACACGTGATCCCTGCTTGCCGTCCATCTAAATCCCCAATCCGTTTTGGTCACCAGTGCCTCCCCCAGTGCCTTATCAACCCTGAGCAAATAAGTGTATTAAGTCGATTTCCATGGATGTTCAGTTCCCTCGGGGTCACCGTGTGAGGGCGTGATACGGCATGACCTTGCCAGATAACAAGGCAGAAAGAGCCCAATTGGACGTGTTAGGCTCCATGCAACGAGCAGCAGCTCCAACACCACCTCGGGTGTGGGGAGCGTCCGTGCTGCCCGCGGGGAGGCCTTGACAGGGGGTGCGGGTGCAGTGGCGCGCGATGGCTCCCAGGGGTCCCTGCTCTGCCCTTGCCACGCCCCTTGGCCGTCAGGCATCTCTCGTGGTTTCACCGTAGCCTCGTGGGCCAGAGGGAGACCTGACGGTCCCATGGGCAGGGGAGGGATGTCTTTGTCCAGGGCTCCTGTGGGGGGCGGGGGGAGGGCAGGAGGCCTTTCCCAGAATCCTCTGTGTCTTCCTTGACCAGCCTTGCTCAGGTGCTCCCTCTCCAGCCGAGCACCGACAGGAAGGAGGGGGTATCACCCGTCCCGGGGAGGCACCTGGTGGGGGAGCGCCGTGTGCGGGCGGAGGCAGCCTGTGTCATGGAGGAGAGTGGACTTAGGGGACCACGACCAGCTGTTCCGTTCCTGCCAGAAATCAGTCTACATCGAAGTCTGCACACAACCTAATGACTGTGGAGAGAGCTGGGCCTCGCTCACCCAGCCACGCACCAGGGGCTGTAACGGCGAACGGATGAAAGCCTTGGTCTACCTGTGGGTGGGCCGTGCGGACCTTCTAACGGGGGCACCTGGCATTTCCTTCCTTCCTGCGGCTTTTAGCTGTCCACGTGTTAAAGGCTCCGGTGGTTACGTTGTGCGTCCGTGCATGTCTGTGTGTGTCCGTGCGTGTGGGTGCGTGTTTCTTCAATGATCTAAGGTCGTTGTCTGGATACATTGGCTTTTCCATTTTTGGGGTCCCGTGGTAGCCGCGGGCACTGTGGAGCTGAAGGCTGGGGGGTCCTGAGTGGCCACTGGATGTTGGTTCAGCGTGGGAGACGGCGGCCCCTGCGCCCAGGCCCCCTGGGGTCCCGGGAGGAGGCGGTGCCTTCCGTGTGCGCGTCTGTCTCATCGGGCCCCCCACTGTGAGGGGTCCGATCGGGCACCTGCCTCAGGTTCTCCTGGGAGGACGGGACCCGGAGCTTGTCCCCACCCCCCGCGTGCAGAGCCCGGCTGAGGGGCACTGTGATTGGCCGAGCACCGGGCAGAGCTGCTGTCCGTCACTCCCGGGCGCACAGGGCGGGACTATCTGGACCATGGCTCACCACCCACCTTAAAGCGCATCCCCACCTGCTCACAGGTTATCCTCCCGAAATGAGTGCGAGGACACAGCCCTGAAACCCAGCTGTCCGTGCCCAGGAGGCTGCTGGGGTCCATGCCCAAGAGCAGAGCTTCTCCCGGGCCTGACACAGCTCAGCCGGGTGTCTCCCCGACTGACCCTGGAATCGACGCCGAGATGTTCAATGTGTGAACGTCGATCTTGTGAGTAGAGCTCCTGATACACCAGAGACAAAAATATCGCTACGCTCGCGCCTACACTAATCTGTGGTTGTGTAACAAATTGACAACCAATGGAAATTAGGTTCTCGCGGCTAATGCCTGCTTAGCTCCGTGATCGTACTTCCGTCTGGAATTCTGCTGAAGGAATCGGTTTAGCTCAGATTTGCTCAAAGGTCACCGAACATTGGAGGATACCGGGGTTTCTATTCTCCAACATGATCTGTCTCTCAAGAAAGCTTGTATTCTCATTATATTTTAAAAATATATTGTTATTGATATCAGAGAGGAAGGGAGAGGGAGAGAGATAGGAACATCAATGATGAGAGAGTCATGGATCGGCTGCCTCCTGCACGCCCCACACTGGGGATGGAGCCCACAACCCGGGCCTGTGCCCTGACTGGGAATGGAACCGTGACCTCCTGGTTCGTAGGTCGACGCTCAACCACGGAGCCACACAGCTGGGCCCCAAGAAAGCTTTCAAAGTTCATTCCGTAACCACGGCCTATCCTTCCATTGTACTGGATTCGATGAATGGCTACTCGATTTTCTTTTTCTTGCGAGTCCACTGGCCCCGGGTGGACACGCCCTCGTCTCAGACCCGTTTCTTCCTTCTCCGCCCGAAGCTGTCTGTGCTGAAATCTTGTCGGTTTCCCGTGAGACGGGCCTTCGGCTCCTCGCGCAGCCGCGTTGGGAAGGTCACAGCCTCTCCCTCGGGTTCCGTCTTGGGAAGAAGGAAGAATTAAGCTGTTTCCCGCTCAGTGAACTGCTCGTGTTTGCTCGGGGGGAGAAAACAGTCGCTTTCAACAAAAATGCCCGGAGGCCCGGGCTCAGGAGAGTGAATAAAAGGCAAAAGTGGGCCCTGAGGTGTGGTTTTAGCCACGGTGAGACTCCCTGAAACAAAACGGGAAAATACAGACAAAATGGGGGCGGGGTGGGGGGTCTTGGCCTTGAGTTCAAGTGCAGCGACGGCAGCCAAGGTCCTGATAAAGCAAAAGACAGAAAACACGCCGAGGTCTTTCCAGAACGTGTGAGCTCGCAAGTTTAAAACAGGGTTGGCCCGGCCGGTGTGGCTCCGTGGTTACACCTGGGGCTGCAGGCTCCATCCCCAGGGTGGGGCGTGCAGGAGGCAGCCGATCCACGATCCTCTCTCATCACTGATGTCTCTCTCTCTCTCCCCCTCTCCCTTCCTCTCTGAAATCAATAAAAATGTATTTTTAGAAAGACGGTTCCCTGATCCTCCGATTAGATTTACTGGAGACGGACTCCGTGTCAGAACTGCTCTCTCATCTCTGTCCACAGGACCTTAGTCTCACCGGTTCCCGCCTCACCTACCGAGCTCTGAACTTGCCCCTTCAAACCCAGCCTGCACGCCAACAGGCAACTGAAAAATAGAACGTCAGGGAGCAGGGCTTGGCGGTAACACGCTGTGCGCACGGGTCCCGAGAGCCCCTCCCGGCCCTGCATCCCCTGAGCACCGCTCACAGGGCGTTCTGTGTGATCGCTGCGGGGAGCGGGAGTGACGCGGGCCTCTTAGGAGGTCCAGTTTTAAGACCATTGTTCCCCTCTTGGGCGTCATCTCTTCCTAGATCTCCCCCTCGCTCTGTGTCCCTCTGTCTGTCTGTGTCCCTCTGTCACCGGGTAATCAAGGGCTGCCTGTCACCACCTGAGCCAATTCAGCGGCGACAGGGTGGAATCCGAGAGGAGAGCAGCGGGTCACCCACACAGTCTGCTCTGACCCCCGCCCCGCCCCCCACAAGCCGGCTGCTTATACCGGGTAGAAGGACACGGATTACACGGGAAGGAGGCAAAAGGGTGTTTCCCGGTCATGCAGGCGGGAGACTTGCAAAGGCCTGTGGGTGCGCGAAGGGCTGGCGGCTCTGGCTCCTGCTACAGGTTGTTCGTCTTTCCGTGGTGACGGGCGGCTCCCCGATGGGGAGGACGGGCCTCATCCCCAGGTGAGCTCCCAGGTGCCCAGCCGGGGTAGAGGGCGCCTTCCTCAGTCGGAACGGAACGATCGCCGTGAACAGAGCAGGTTCACGATTTCCTGCCATTCCAGCTGGTCCCCAGCATCCTGTTTCTGCCCCATCAGGACCAGGCGCCGCAGTCGGCCAGCCTCCCTTCAGTGCCAACGCGACCCGGAAGCTTCCGCAGCGTGGACGGTTGTATACGGTGCCCGTAGCACCTTCCGATTGTGGATGCTTCATCGTCCAGGACACATGTTTCTCTCCAACCGTGTGAGGTGCCGCGGGCCGGGGCCCCGGTAGGAGGCAGGGACCCAGCCCTTGGAAGACCCCAGCCTTTTTTAATTTTATTTTTTAAATATGTTTTTATTGATTTCAGAGAGGAAGGAAGAAGGGGAGAGAGAGAGAAACATCAATGATGAGAGAGAATCATGGTTCGGCTGCCTCCTGCACGCCCCACTCTGGGCATCGAGCCCACAACCCGGGCAGGTGCCCCGACCGGGAATCCAGCCGGGACCTCCTGGTTCCCAGGTGGACGCTCAGCCCCCGAGCCACGCGGCCCGGCCACGCTTGCACGTTTAGGAGCCCAGGACCTAGCGGCCGGCACGTCACGAACCCGCCGCGCTGGAAGGAATCGCGGGGCCGCGGCTCTGCACCCGGGACTGGTCCCCACGCAGGATGCCACCCCTGGGCCGCTGGTCCTTTCCTCTCATCCTGGCCGTGGATCCTAATTCGACATAAACTGAATCAGCAACGAACTGAATGAAGAACCAGAGACCGAGGAGCCTTCTGCTCTCATTATCTTTGGACTTAATGGAATCCGGGGTTTAAAATGAACTAATTATGGTTGAAGTGCCATTTCCAGTTTGAGTGGAAGTGCGTCTTTTTAAAACCTTAGGCCTCTGCCGTGACAATAACACTCATCTTCTTTTTGCTGGTGGCGGGGGGCGGGGGGTGGGGGGTGGGGGGGATTGGGGGGTGGGGGTCGGGGGACCGACGGGGTCTGCGGCGAGTGAGCGCAGGGGAGCCCAGCAGGTTGGATCAGAGTAACGGCTGTGGACACAAATATTCATTTGGTGTTTTTAAAAATATATATTTTAATAGATTTTTACAGAGAGGAAGGGAGGGAGAGGTGGAAACACGGATGAGAGAGAAGCATCCGTCAGCTGCCTCCTGCACGCGCCCTGTTGGATATCGAGCCACAGCCAAGATCCACGCCCTTGACCGGAATCGAACCTGGGACCCTCCGTCCACGGCCGATGCTCTACCCTCTGAGCCAAGCGGTTGGGACTGTTTGGGTTTTCCTAAATTCTTTTGAGCTCCTGTAAGTTTATTTTTTTCCAAAACGTTGACGTTGACGTTAAGCTGAAACGCGGTATCTGGTCCTTCTGCGAAGCTGCCCTGTGCTCACCCGCCTGCGCCAGCTGCCATCGCGCCAGGCGGCGTGAACAGACGTGAGCAGCGCGGAGGACCGGCTTCCAAAGCCACACGCATGTCGTCTGCTTTAGAACGGCGTCGCCACATCATCGGCTCTCTCACCGCTAACTTCGTACGTTAACAATTGTGAACTAGTGGCTCGTCGTGTACTTTTGTGGGAATAAAGTTGGTACAGACTTTTGAGGGGAATTTGGGAAAATGTGTCACACGAGTTCTGTGATCAATTCTTGTACGCTCTCAGCGATCGGTGTACCCTACGGTGTCGTCAGAGACGAGGCACGTTCCAGGTAAACACATTGATGGCCGACTTTTAAGAGGAATCCTTCAAACCTGGGATATTGGAAGCTTAACCATTGGGCCGGGCCCCTCAGTGCACGGCTGTGGCTACCCTGGGACTTGACCTATTTTCTGTATTTTGGGGAACAGCTATGATGAGCGTTTTTGTGTCTGAGACGGACAAGGGGTTAGCCGATTCCTCAGCTTTCAGTCTTGGTTCTGCTGTGTATGAAAATGGCTGGTGGGCTCAGTGGGTAGAGCGTTGGCCTGCGGACTGAAGGGTCCCGGGTTTGATTCCTGGTCAGGGCACATCCCGGGTTGTGGGCTCCATGCCCAGTGCCGGGGGGGGGGGGTGACCAGTGGTGACTGTGGGCGGGGCCTGTGCGTGGGGTTTCCATTCGGCCGACAGCCGCTCCTGAAGAGCAGCCAGCCCTTCCCACTGGAAGGAACCCCAGTGAAACCCCGATCTCCGGCTCTTCCAGCGAGTCCGGGCCGCCCGCAGCGACCACTGAGTGGGGGCTGGGCCCGTGGACGGGCAGCGGTTGGTACTGGGTCACCGTCCCCACGGCGTCCGCGTTGGCGCCTCTGCCCACGACTCGCCCTCTTCCCACGTGAGAGGCGGCCGCCCGTGGGCTCTCGCTGGCCTGCGCTGCCGCGGAGGGCGCCCGCGTCCGAGGCGAATCCAGCAGCACATTGGCGGGAAGTGGGAGGAGAGGAGCGCGGTTTTCTCCTGGTAAACGGAACTATTAGAACACACATTCTCATACACACACACACACACACATGTGCACACGTGTGCATGCACACGCACGATCACACACGTGTGCACACACCAACACATATACACATATGCATGCATACCCTGACACACATACACGTGTGCACACACACACACTGACACACATGCACGATCACACACATACACACATGCATGATCACACACACACGTGCGCGCGCACACACACACACACACACACACACACAGCTTCTAGAGACAAACATTTCTTGCTCTGAGACGCGGTGCATTTTCGCTGTGGCGGTCCCTGCCCGTCTCCCCACAGCCCAAGCCCCACCTCGCGAGGCCTCCCCGAGGCTCAGGCGGGTCTGCAGCCTGAAGAACTGGCGCGAGCAGCCGGAGCACCGATGCCGTGGAGGCCGGAGGCGTGTGCCAGCGGGTGGCGCTCTCCCCGGGGCCTGAACCCGATCGATGGGCACAAGTTCCGTGTCTGGTTCCCTGTGTGACAGTTGGAGGAATCCTGGTGACAAGGATCCCTCCCTTTCCTCGGATGGTGTGTGTGTGTGTGTGTGTGTGTGTGTGTGTCCGTGTCCCCGAGGCACGGGCTCAGTCTGCATGGCGTCGGTGAGCAGCACAATCGAAGTCCACGCGGACCCCAGTCAGCACCTCGCGATATGCAAATTGCCCAGTCTCCGACGTGGCGGGGAGGAGGGACGGTGGGCGTGCGCGGCGCTGGGAGGGGCACGGGGATCCGTTTTGCACGACGTGCTCCCCGGGGCCCGGCCGGACCCCCGGCCCCTCGGCTCCCCCTGCTCCGCGAGGCGGCTGGCGCCCGGCTGCGGGCCGGTGATTATAAATGCCGAGCCAGCCTCTCAGATTTACACGCTCTGCCCACGGAGCAGCACAGCAAATGGGAGGTCATAAATCAGGCTCGCTCCCCCGAATTGGAGGGTTTTAAAAACGCATTTAGTTATTTAATAGATTTTTCTCTGAGCATTTGCATCCGTGGCCTGTGATTTATGTTGCTTTGTTGTTGCCGGGTTTTTTTTTTTGTTTTTCTTTTTCAGGAAATGCAGGGTGGAAGCCACAGAAAGGAAATGTGTGGGACCCAATGGGCGTATGCACATGTATCCTCAGCTCACTGCTCAGAAATTCAGTGTAACCTTTTAATGAATAAACATCGCTTATCAATCTGTCAATCAAAGAGTTTTCCAGCAGAAGAAAAATGCTAATTTAACCATCATCTCTGACATGTGAAAACGCGGTACAGATTTCTTCCCAGCAGCACCAAGGCCAGAAGGGATGGATCCAGATCTGTAACACGGGTTCAGAGACCCCAGTGCCATCGCCTGGGACCCCAGTACCAGGAGGGGTTCCCGGCGGCCAACGCGTGCGGGACTGTTTATGCCAAAGGTCCAAGGTCGTTTCCACGGAGCGCCATGCGGGGGGCATTCAGAGCTGAGAGCAGCAGCGGGTGCAGCTGGTCGATGCAAATCTGTATCCCCGGGGGGTCACTTTAATTACTTATTTTCAGAAACAAGCCCCGAATTCCAACCCCATGGATGAATTTCCGAGTCAGCACCTGTGGTTTGTGCTACTTACCATTTATGCACGGAGTGGCCGGGTGATGACGATCTCTGAACGCATGATCATCCGGCCACTCCGTGTCTGTCCTATAGAACAAAAGGCTAATATGCAAATGGTCCCCTCGACCAGGAGTTCGACCAGCAGGCAGGCCGACCAACCGCCCATGTCCCCTCCCCCTGGCCAGGCTGGCCGGACCCCACCCATGCACGAATTCATGCACCGGGCCTCTAATATATATACACACTGAGTGGCCAGATTATGATGCGTTCAGAGATCGTCATCATCTGGCCGCTCTGTGCACAATAAACACAGGTGACTCTGTCTCGTTTTCCACTAACACAACTTCGCTGTGGATGTGAAACATGTTTGGAGCCGAATTTTTCACAAAAGCATCTTAAACTCTCATTTTAACTCTCAGATGTATAACCGCCCGTGTGTCTTGCTGTTCTGAATGGCGGCACACACTGGCCCGCAGTCAGATTCACAATCGGAACGTGGACTAGAACATGCCAGGCCCGCTCCGAGGAGGAGGAGGAGGAGGAGTAACAGCGAGGGTGTTTCTGAGACTTCCTTTTTGAGAGCCTGAATGTGTATGTGGGTTATAGCTGCAATGTTAGCTTTTTTCTTTCTCTTTTTAACTGTGGATAAAAGCAAAAATTAGTTGGAAAGCAATTATTCGAAAGACATGTCTCTCTTATTGTCACTGTCCGACGGAACGGGTCGGCCGTAATTACCATCCGTGCGGAAGTAAGTGAACTCTGCAGAACGGAGTGACGCGGCGCGCCGAGCCGTGGGTGAACCTTTTGACATTTTTATCCATCAGCAGCCCCTCTCGTTCTGGGAGATGATGCTTAAAACGAAGCTCTTGTTACCGTGAGAAAATAAGACACAGTCACGTTCCCGCTGACTGTAACGGGGGACGGCGCAAAAAACGCACCGACTCAGCATTTCCCAAACTCAGCTTCCCAGGCTCACAGATGTTACTTCCCGTAACGGGATTTCACGGTTGATGGGTTTTGGAAATTTCGTGTTAAGCCTATTAACTTCTCCTGACGGCAGTAACTCCTTGGTGTTTCGAAACGCTAATGGAATCTCACATCGCCCAGGGTGAAGGCATGGGTATAATGTGAAACGCCCAAACTTGTTTCACCATAAGATCATTTTAAATGTTATTTTTTCGGAATATTATTTATTGGGACACACTTTGCGATGTTTAATCAAACCATGCAACGGAAGCACGTTAACAGAGACAAGGCCGCATCGAGGAAGTCGGGAGGACGTTCTGTTGTGCAGTAGAATTTCTTAGAAATCGGACTGAACTCCCATTTTCCTGTTAGTAAGAATTTAAGGATGGGAGCATTTGGTATTTTCCAAGCTCGAGATTCAATGGAAATGGGTATTTGCTGGTCTACTTTCTTAGGGAATTCACTTTAGTAAGTTTAGAGACATAAACGCTTTATGTTTATTTGTCCCTCTTATAAACCATAGTGTAAATTATTTATGACTAGAGGCCTGGTGCATGAAATTCGTGCACTCTGGCGGGGGGGGGGGGCAGTGGTCCCCTCAGCCGGGATTGTGAGAGGGTGCAGGCCAGGCCAAGGGACCCCACTGGTGCACGATCAGGGCCGGAGAGGGACGCGGGAAGGTGGCCAGCCAGAGAGGGACCATGGGAGGGCTCCAGGGCATATCTGGCCTGTCTTGCTCAGTCCCGATCGGCCGGACCCCAGCAGCAAGCTAACCTAACAGTCGGAGCATCTGCCCCCTGGTGATCAGTGCATGTCGTAGTGAGCGGTTGAGCAGCCATAGCATATCATTAGCATATTACACTTTGGTTGAATGGACGACCGGACACTTAGCATATTAGGCTTTTATTATATAGGATTATTTATATTTTTAAAATAATGTGCCATGGCTTGGCTGGTGTGGCTCAGTGGCTGAGCATTGACCTATGAACCAGGAGGTCATGGTTCGATTCCCCGTCAGGGCACATGCCCGGGTTATGGGCTCAACCCCTAGTGTGGGGCATGCAGGAGGCAGCTCATCAGTGATTCTCATCATGGATGTTTCTCTATCTCTCTCTCCCTCTCCCATCCTCTCTCTGAAATCCATGAAAACGTATTTAAGAAATAATAATGTGCATGGACCACTCCCAGATGTGTGTAAACTTGTTTGCTCAGGTCACTCTGTGAGGTTACAACAGAATCACAACCACAAGCTGCTAGTATTTCCTTGTTCAGCCCCGACTCCCAGATTTTGGGAACAGGAGACCCGCTCGCACTTCTCTAAGCTCCTGTCGGGATTGGCCGTCGTGGGTCCTCAGCGAGCCCCGATCTGATCGTTTAGGAATGTCAGGTGGGCATTGAGGAAGCCCCTGGAGGGTTCACCTCCAGGGGAGGGCTGGCTCCCGGCCGCCCCTGGGCCCACACGCGTGTCCCCTCACCTCTCTCACCTGTTGCACCCAGGCCCTCCCCGGGCCCATGTTCAATGCGTCCCATGGGCCTTCCAGGCGAGCGGCTTCTCCTCGGCTTCCTCCGAGCGCAGGGCTCTGTGTCCACGGAGACGCCCGGGGGCCTTGCTCCCAGGCCCCTTCGATGGGCCTCCCTTCTGCATGAGCAAGTTGTCAGGAGGGAACGCGGGACAGCAGGAGCGGGGCCCCACCCGGTGGACGGAGCAGACTTCCGTGGACGAGCCCTGGCCTTTGGACCAGGTCCCCAGGGTCCGCCCCTCTCCGTGGAGGGGTGCCCTTCTCTGAGGCCCAGCAGGTGAGGGGCGCCCGGCAGAGCCGCGGGCTCACCCCCAGGCAACCTTGGATCCGTGACCGATGCATGTGACCCGTCCCTCACCCCTCACACCCGTGTCACCACTGAGCGGGAAACACGCCTTTCAGATGGGCGGGCGCCTCCCCAGTGGAAGGAGCCCGGTGAGTCTCAGGGGTTGATGTGTCCCTGGAGCTGGAACCCAGAGCTGCCGTTCCGGGCGAGGCCCATCCAGTGCAGTCCCTCCGAGCGCCGCCGCCTCATCACACGTTGTCCGGCTTCTGGGGCGGTGACGCCTCGCCTCCCTGCCCACAGAGCAGAGTGGGTGTTGGTTTTATGAAACATGTTCATTGATCTCAGAGAGAAAGGGAGAGAGAGGGAGAGAGAGAGACACCGAAGGTGAGAGAGAATCATGGACCGGCTGCCTCCACGCCCCTCACTGGGGATCGAGCCGGCAACCCGGGCCTGTGCCCTGACCGGGAATCGAACCCTGACCTCCTGGGTCCTAGCTCGGTGCTCAGCCACGGAGCCACCCGGCCGGGCGAGAACAGTTTTAAGGTCACCTTTATGAAAGGCTCGTTAAAAGGCCACAGGGCTGCTTCTCTGCGAAGTTTAAAACCAGGAAAGACAGACAACACCCAGGCCCTTTGCTAAACCTGGTTGTGGGCCAGACCAGGAAGCAGGCTGGCGTGTTGGGCGGGGGCGCGTCTAACTGACTAATACTTCACGTGGGGCATCTCAGGGGGGCGGGGAGGGAGGGCTGGATGGGGGGATTATGGGATTAGATGAGTCACTGAGTGAGCCCCGGGAGGGGAGGGAGCGGCTGGGTGAGGAGGAGGAAATGAGCCGGTTCCCATTGCAGAGGGTCGGAGGGTGAGGGAGGGCCAGAGGGAGGAGGAGCAGAGGGAGGAGGAGCAGAGGGAGAGCTGGGACGGAATCCAGGTCACCTGAACGAGGCCGGGCATGGTCTCTGAAATCCTGCCGTTTGCTCACATTTACCCAACGCCAAGCTCATCGCCTTGCGAAGACACTGCGCACCATCGGGACGGGCATTTCTAAGGAATGCTCCCGGCCCCCCTGCCCTGCGGGTCACACCCCGTGGCAGGTTCTCCCGGGGACTTACCGGCTCGGGCTCTGGACCAAACTCCACGCAAAGAACAAAGATTCCACCTTCGACGGCTGAAAGGCAAGAGGAAAGCAAAGTCACCACGTAGCCCTGGACGAAGATAAAAATCTACTTTTCCTTGATCATCAACGTTTAACCCACAAAAAAACAAACTGTACTAAATACACTCGGCAGGCGGTGGCGTAAAACACGCCATAAACAGAATTCTCTCGAAAGGGCTGCGTGGCCGCCAGTCTGGGCGGACCCGGCCCGAGAGGCCTGTGGGTGTGGCTCGGGGGTTGAGCGTCGACCTGCGAGCGGAGCGTTTTACGTGGACGCAATGGCTCCGTTCCGGGTGTGACTCTGCCTTTATGATCGCGTTGCTCGTGGGCAGCACGGCTGAGGGGTCACCATTTCTGCGTTCCCAGGAAGTCACCTTCCTGTGCTGTGAACCGGCTTTCAAGCACACGGAGACGGAAACCCATGCACTTTAGGAGCTAAGATGAACTGTTCGTGTCCGAACCTATGTGAGCAGATCCGGGATCCGCACCTGAGTCGGGGCTGAAGCTCCGTCCTCCCCTTCGCTGAGACTGAGAAGCCTCAGGAAGAGGGCAGGGCCCGCGGGCGGGGACGCTGAGCAGCACCGGGAATGGCTGGCTCGGGTGCTGATGCTGCTGGCAATGGTGTCCAGGGCCCCACGGGAGGTCCTGTTTCCTCCCTAATTGAGGTTTGAGGGGGGGCTGTCTCCGGACGACTCCGTGAAGGAGCGATCAGTCTCCCGTCTCTCCACGCAAACTCAGCGCCGTCCTCATTAACCCAGGTGCGCTGCACGGCTGCGGGGCTCCCCGCTTATGCTTTAAGTCAGGGGCCGGAGTGTCCAACACGTGGGCTGTACAGGCCCGGGAAGTCATTGGGTCTGGCCCTGTCGAGGCCTTGGGGTGAGTTAATTCAATGTTTGACAAACAGAGCAGGCTCGTGTCCAAGTTGGCGATTCTGTATGGCCCACGGATGATGTTATAAACGTCTAAATGGCCCTTGGCAGAAAGCAGGTTCCCATCCCTGCTTTAAATGCGTATTTGAGTTATGTCCTAGGGTAGTACTGGGGGGAAATACTGTCTTTCTGACATTATATAAAATACTAGAGGCCCGGTGCACGAAATTCGTGCACTCAGAGGGAGGGGGTCCCTCAGCCCAGATTCCAAGAGGGCACAGGCCAGGCCGAGGGACCCCACTGGTGCATGATCAAGGCTGGGGAGGGACGTGGAAGGGTGGACAACCAGGAAGGGACCATGGGAGGGCTCCAGGGCGTGTCTGGCCCATCTCACTCAGTCCCGACCAGCCGGACCCCAGCAGCAAGCCAACCTACCAGTCAGAGTGTCTGCCCCCCCTGGTGGTCAGTGCACGTTGTAGCAAGCAGTTGAGCGGCCTTGGCCTTGGTATATCATTAGCATATTACGCTTTGATTGGTTGAACAGATGACCAGATGATTGGACACTTAGCATATTAGGCTTTTATTATATAGGATATGCAAATTTTAAAAAGATCTTGGTGAAATGCTGAGCTATTTAAAAAAATATGTTTTTATTGATTTTAGAGAGAAATCAAGGGAGTGGGGGGAGAGAGGGAGAGAGAGAGACATCAATGTGAGAGAGAATCATGGATGGACTGCCTCCTGCACGCCCCCTACTGGGTACCAAGCCCACAGTCTGGGCATGTGCCCTGACCTGGAATCTAACCGGTGACCTTTTGGTGCCTAGGACGATGCGCAACCACCTGAGCCACACCGGCCAGGGCGACTGAGCTATTTTTAAAAGAAAAGCGTTTAGAGGAAGACAGAAACGTATATAAACAACCTACTTTCTACGTATTTTTATCACACGGACACTTTAATGAGACAAGCTCATGATTAAAACATTAATTATGTAGTTGTGCTCTCGTTTTCCTTGGCAGTCCAATGAGAAGATTTAGTGTTGGGTGGGACACATCCCGCACTGTGAAATAAATAAGCACGCGGCTATCGAAATGGGTCGTGTTGATGTTCACGGGAGTGATTCTCACCCCGTAACTCCTCACCCGACAGCTCACGCACAGCTCATTCCGCCTCTTCGTCCTCCTCCTTCCCCGGTTGCTCCTGAGATGCTGCCTCCAATCGAACTGCTTCAGTTCCACATCTTCTGCCAAAAGCTATTTTTTTTTTAAATTCTCACCCAAGGAGTGAGGATATTTTTCCCATTAATTTTGAGAGAAAGAAACATCGACATGAGAGAGACACATCGATTGGCGGCCTTCTGCTCCCAACCCGACCAGGGCCAGGGCTCGAACCTGCAACTGAGGTCCATGGGCTGATGCTCTAACCACTGAGCAAACTGGCCAGGGCTGTACCACAAACTTTTTAATAACAGCAATGTTATGTATTCAATTCATTCCTTTTGCTCTATTGAACCAGATCTTCATTTTCTTTATGATTTTTACTTTTATGAATTATTTCTTCCCACCTTCTAATTCCTCCCTGACTTGACTGCTCTATCTCCTTGGTTTCACAATCATTTCAACAATTATTTTACGAAGGACTTAAAATTCCTCATCTCCTTAGCCTTCTGCAATATCTTATCAATATACTAGAGGCCCGGTGCATGAAATTCGTGCACGGGGGGGGTTGTTGTCCCTCAGCCCAGCCTGCACCCTCTCCGATCTGGGACCCCTCGGGGGATGACCGGCAGTCAGACATCCCTCTCACGATCCTGGACTGCTGGCTCCTAACCACTCCCCTGCCTGCCAGCCTGATCGCTTCCTAACCACTCCCCTGCCAGCCTGATTGACACCTAACTGCTCCCCTGCCAGCCTGATTGCCCCCAACTGCCCTCCCCTACAGGCCTGGTCACCCCCAACTGCCCTCCTCTGCTGGCCATCTTGTGACAACATGGGGAGGCCATCTTGTGACAATGTGGGGGTGGCCATCTTGTGGTGGCCATCTTGTGATGATGTGGGGGCGGCCATCTTGTGACAATGTGGGGGTGGCCATCGTGTGGTGGCCATCTTGTGATGATGTGGGGCGGCCATCTTGTGACAACGTGGGGCCGGTCATCTTGTGACGACATGGTGCAGCCATCTTGTGAGGGCGTGAGGGTCAATTTGCATATTACCTCTTTATTATATAGGATGCACAATCTCGGATATATTCTTTCTCTACATAGCTCAGCTATGAAACATTGCTATGAGTTTAAAGAAGTAATTAAGTAAGCCATCAATAAACAACTAACATCAATTACTATAATTCAAAAAAATACAGAATTTTCTATTCCTCTCAACAATCCTATTTCACCTGTGGGCGATGAGCTGGGTTATTAGTTTAAAAAGATAGACAGGCTTTGTTCTGTGTCAGAAACAAGTAATTCCAAATCGTTATCGGCTCAAAGTCGCAAATAGTCGTGTTCGTGCCTGTGGGCGGAGGGGCGTGGCCTCCATCCCAGACGGGGGCCCGGTCCTGGGGGTGAGGGACACGGGAGTGAGAGGGCCTCAGAGGCCTGGCGGTGATCGGAAGGCCTCCCTCACGTCGGACTCTCCTCGTTCCCTCGAGACCCGAGGACGCGCTTGCCTTTCCTCACTCTGAGCAGATGATGCTCCATCCATTTGGCAAATAGGTGCTGAGCAGCGCGTGCCCCCAGGCCGTTCCCCGAGCATCCGACCCCCTTCTCCCTCCCAGCACCTCGAGGTGAGAGCAGGGCCTCCCGGTGTTGGTGCTGGGAACAGGGCCGTGGGCGGCAGGACGAGGCCTGGCGTCTCAGGGAGGGAGCGGCTGTTCCGTTAGGTCACTGATGCCGTGAGGCGGGAGGTGAGAGCTGACGTCGAGGAGGCTCGTGCGGGACGGGCGTCTCCTTACTCGGAGGCCGGCACGCGGGAGGGCGGGCTGCAGCGTTCCCTTCCCCACAGCGAGCAGAGGCCACTGCGGGTCCCTGGGTCGGCTCTGCCCAGGCCCCCGGGCCCTCCCGGGATGGACAGGCCCAGGTTGTGGGAGAGGCAGAAGAGTGCATTTGAGACCCTTCCTTCCCGCGGCCTCAATGCTACCTCCCAGGTGCACCCCATGAGCCTTGGTACACCCCATGAGCCTCAGTGCACCCCATGAGCCTCGGTGTACCCCATGAGCCTCAGTGCACCCCATGAGCCTCGGTGCACCCCATGAGCCTCAGTGTACCCCATGAGCCTCGGTGCACCCCATGAACCTCAGTGCACCCATGAGCCTCGGTGCACCCCATGAGCCTCAGTGCACCCCATGAGCCCGGGTGCACCCCATGAGCCTCGGTGCACCCCATGAGCCTGGGTGCACCCCATGAGCCTGGGTGAGGGACTGATCCTGGGACCGGCAGGTGGGAGATGCCATTTTGTTGACTCGGGTCGGGGCAGAGAAGGCTCAGTCAGCAGCTTTTGATTCATCCTCCGACGTAGGAGCAAAGCTTCGCCAGGCGTGGCGGACGTGGGGCAGCCTCCGTCAGCGGGAGGCGGAGCCGCCCGGCTGTGAAGCGGTTAAGGGAGAGGGACACGCGAGGCCGAGGGTTTACAGACGTGCAGGCGTGCAGAGTCGGCGCCTTTTCCCGTCTCCGCCGTCGCACCCGTTAGGTCTTCACAAAGTCAGACGTTGAGAGACGAGAGGAATGGGACGAGTTAGCAGGGGGCTCCGTGGAGCTGCTGGTGGTGAGGGTCTCTTTCCCAGAGCCGTTCCCGCAGCCCCTGCGTGGGGTCCGTGCGTCTCCCCCTTTAACCAGCAGGGGACACGGAGGCCCTTGCCGTCACAGGGAGGGGGGACGCAGACACCGCCAGGACCGGAGCCCTGAGCTCGGCCCCGGGATTCCAGGGTAGGGTATGGGGTGGACCGGAAGGTGACCTGGGAGGCACGTGAGAACGGGAGGAGGGAGGGCCTGTGAGATGTCTGGGTGGGGTGCGGGCAGGAGCGGCATCCCAGGCCCTTCGTTCCAGAGTGGAGCCGGATTCCTGGGTCCTGGGAAAACCAGGATGTTGGTTTAGCTCCGGTGACGCCAGCGGTCTGCGGAGACGGGACTGAGACCGAGCTGAGAACCCGCGCCAGGAACGCAGGGAGCCACCAGGGTGTGGGGCAGGACGTGTCTTCGTTTGCTTCATTTAACTGACCTTTATCCGCCGGACATGATCTCATGCAGCCAAGTCACGTAACTTAATCTTCATGGCAACTCTACATATTGGTCACACTTCTTAAAAATGTGTTTTTATTCACTTTCTGGGAGAGGAAGGGAGAGGGAGAGAGAGATGGAAACACCCATGATTCGACGATCAGTCCAGGAAAACGGGTTAGACACGGTGACAGCCGTGGGCGTCTCGGGGCCGACGGAACCGTGAGCCGAGGACGGTGAAGGAACGCTGGTGACTCGGGGACACACGTATGATTTGTGTCTAAGTTTAAGGACAACAGGACACACAAGTGCACGGCTTTCCGGGCGGGGAGAGCAGGGGCGGCGGAGCGTGGGGCTGGCTGCTGGAGGGAGCGCGGGGCTGGGGCTGCATCTGCAGGAAGCTTCCCGGCCGCTGTGCTCATCGCTGTTCTCTGCAGAGCGGCCTTGGGGGCGGGGGTGCCCCCCTGCGGGGGGAGGAGTGGGGGAGAGGGTGCCCTCCTGCGGGGGGAAGGGGAAGCCACAGACGGAGCCCAGTCCATGGGCACGTGGCGGGGGGGGGGGGGGGGGGAACGGGGGCAGGGCCCTGCGTGTCCTTCGAAAAGGCAGGTAACCTCCTTGGGCCCCGGGTTTAACCCGTAAAAGAAAAGGAACAGGCCCGGCCGCGTGGCTCAGGGCTTGAGCATCGACCTATGAACCTATGAACAGGAGGTCAGGGTTCAATTCCCGGTCAGGGCACAGGCCCAGGTTGTGGGCTTGATCCCCAGTGAGGGGCGTGCAGGAGGCAGCCGGCCCATGATTCTCTCTCATCATTGATGTTTCTCTCTCTCTCCCTCCCTTCCTCTCTGAAATCAGTAAAAAGGAATTTTTTTTTAAAGAAACGAGAAAACAGAAGGCATTCCCAGGGTGCACAATGCAGCAGGAGGGGACGCGCCGTGCGGGCAGGTCTGAGGCCCGCGGAGGGTGAAGGGGAGGAGAGGAGGCCGAGGGGCCGGCGGGGGCAGGGAGGGCGGGGGGTGCAGCCGGCAGACGTGCGTCTGCGAATCCCGCTGCGTGTGGCCTGAGCAGAGCGAGGGGAGGAGGGGCCAACGGCCGCCCCTCAGCAGGTTGTCTCGGGGGCTTCTGAGCAAACTCACTCGTCTGCACCAGGCCCTGGCCCTGCTCCCCTCGGGGTACGGGTCGGGGGGGCTGAGGGCCCCTTGTCCCCACCCCTGCACCTGCTGAAGGTCTTGCTTCCCTTCTGACCCCCCACGTGCTCTGTTGCCCCCCGTGTGTTACCTCCACCTCCTGCCCTCCGTCCTCCCCTGTAGCTCTGACCCAGCTTTTTCTCAGAACCGACCTGACGGGCTCGTGTCTGCCCGCTCCCCGCTGGGAGGCCCCTTGTCGTTCAGCGTGGGGAGCGGGGAGGAATGTGCTTTTCCCGCGGGTTCCGTGGGAAATGTTGCAGCGGGGAGGGAGGGAGGGAGAGGCGGCCCTCCTACGGCACACGGATCCGCGAAAGAGCGAGGACAGCGGTTCTCAGCCCGTTCAGCCACGTGCGAGGCCACCAGAGCTGTGTCTCTCACTCCCGACCCTCCGGCCGCGGGAGGACCGCCCCGCAGGCCCTGGACCCCGCCCCGCAGGCCGGGAGCCTCAGGGAGACGGAGGCGGGGACTCCAGAACCCCTCCCAAGCCTCATTGTCGCGATGTCGCCCTTATTTGCAAAGAAGATCAAGGACTCCTTTCCCGCCCCCACGTCCAGACCTTTGTGAATGCGGCTGGGAAAGGAAACAACGCAGGAAAAATCCAACAAACCCTGCGTGTCCTGAGCTGCTGCCATCGGACAGCCTTGGCTGCCCAGGATCCTAGCCCAGTGGTCGGCAAACTCATCCGTCCACAGAGCCAATATCAACAGGACAACGACTGAAATTCCTTTTGAGAGCCAATTTTTTTAAATTTAAACTTCTAATGCCACTTCTTCAAAATAGACTCGCCCAGGCCGTGGTATTTTGTGGGAGAGCCACACTCAAGGGGCCAAAGAGCCGCCTGTGGCTCGTGAGCCGCGGTTTGCCGACCACGGTCCTAGAGCGTCGAGAGCTGACCTGCCGTGACCTGTGGGAGGCCGGCCGGCCGGGGAGGTGTGCGCTGCAGCCGGCCATGCGTTATTTCTGACTTAAAGGTTCGGAGTTCCCAGATGGTCTTTTAAGGACAGAAATTCATTCTCAAAGGGACCCCCTCCCCACCCCCGTTCAATCCACGTGATCGGAAATAGATAACGACCGTATTTTATTGTAATCAGGATGGACACGCGTAAATGCATTCAATCTGTCCATCACAATGGGGGGGGGGGGGGGTTAGGGGGAACGCATTTCTACATCAAAATAAACCCACTATCCGAAGAGTCAGATTGGAAGGGATAAACGCTGATTGGTTCACAACACCGTGGAGAGATTCCGAAGTGACCCCACGACCCCTCCCACCACGTCCACCGCACCTGACGCCACGTTTCACCCCGACGCCACGTTTCACCCCGACGCCACGTTTCACCCCGACACTGGCTCATGCGCTCGGAGGGGAAGAGCGGAGCACCACGCGTGTAATTCACGCGGAACAAGTGCCTGGCCGGCCCGGGTGCGGCCGGAGGCTGAGGAAGGGTGTGCGTGACCTGCCTGCTGAGTCACCCCGCGTCTGGGCTTCACCCCGTGGGCGGCCTGTTCGGTGACTAAAGGATCAAAGAGAAACAGGACCTCCCCTCCGGCCCCAGGGCCTGCCCGGCCGCCCTCCCACGAGGAAGACGGCGCTCGCTGCGTCCGCGGACCGGCTCATCCGATGACAGGCCTGGCCCCGGCGGGCTCGGGGGACGGAGCGTCGGCCTGCGGGCTGAAGGGTCCCGGGTTCGATTCCCGGTCGGGGCACAGGCCCGGGTGGTGGGCTCCCTCCCCAGTGGGGGGCGTGCAGGAGGCAGCCGATCCGTGATGCTCTCTCATCACTGATGTTTCTCTCTCTCTGAAATCAATAAAAATATACTTTAAAAAGGCAGGTAGGTCTGCTTATGGTGAAGATCATAGGTTAGGGAAGCATATTATTTCTTAATTACACGTTGTTTTTTGAATCTGTGATCCTGAGCGAGTCTAACTGGAAACGTTAGCTGCCCTAAAATCATCTTACGCATCCGAAGCTGAGTCACAGCCCCGTCCCCGCACGTGCCGGCGGCTGCGCCCGGAGCCCCTGGGAGTGACCACGAGCCGTCCCTGGGCCGGGCGTGGCCGCCGTTTGAAACATCCAATCAGAGTCCGGAACGCATGTCTGTTCTCCTCCCGGCCGAGGGTCTTGCAACAAGGTCACCCCTGAGGTCAGGAGGGAGTTGGCGGGGGACCCCGTGGGGGACACGGAGTGTTTTGGGCGCCTCATTGCTCTGCACGGGCGGCGATGTCCGTCGGCGTTCTCAGCGACAGTAACTGATCGTCCAACACGAGGCGCCCGCCCTTCACTGTGATGGGGGGGGCGGGGGCTGCGTGAGTGCAGACGACAGACAGGAGCAGAGACCGAGTCCAACGTGGTAACTGCACTTACTGTGCAAGGTCAAGGTCGGCGTCCGCGGTGCGTCTCCCCCCCCCCTCCCCCCCCCCCCCCCCCCCCGCCGGCCACAGCCCCCTCCGTGTGGCTTCACTCCCCACCTGTTTGGATGGAGCCAGGAGGGGAGTCCCCGCCCGAGAGACTTACCGTCCCGGCAGGACTTTGTCAAACGCACCGGCCGTCCCCCCCGCCGTGTCCCCCCCCCCGCCCCCCGACAGCTGGAGCCACGCAGGCCTAGACGTAGCTGGTGAAGGGCTTGCCGGGTGCGGCCGGGTCCCCGTGTGGCCCCCGGCGAGGCACGCGGTCCCTGGGGGCCGGGCACGGGCGCCCTCGCTTCCTCCGGCCGCAGCAGCAGAACCCGCAGAGCAGAGCCCCTCCGGCCAGGAGGACGGCGGCGCTGGCCCAGCCCAGGAAGAGCGCGGCCCCCAGCTCGCGCTTCCGGCCCACGTGGACGGCGGGGTCGTGGAAGTCCCGGATGACGATGTGGGCCGTCCAGGACACGGGGATGAGGACGAAGAGGCCCGTGAGGAGGAGCAGGGCCCCGGACGCCCCCACCAGGCACGCCTTGGCCCTCTCGTCGGAGCCCGCACACCGGACCCGCCTCAGGCCGCAGGCGCCCACGAGCAGCGCCGTGAGGGCCAGGGCCACGGCCGCGCACATGAGGGCCCGGGCGGCCTCCAGGACGGGGGGCAGGGCCAGCAGGGAGCTGTAGAGCTTGCACTGCAGCGTGGACCGGGCCTGCCGCACGCAGCTCATCCACAGCCCCTCCCAGATCCTCTCGAAGACGACGATGTTGCCGCCCACGAACGCGGACACCCGCCACTGGGGCAGGAGGGTGGTGGCCAGCGCCCCGGCCAGGCCCAGGACGCCCAGCACCAGCCCCGCCACCTGCAGGGGGTAGAAGGCCATGGCCTGGGCGGGAGACGGGTCCGACGTGGCAGTCGCTGGCGATCCCGAAGGCGTGTCCTGGCGGGTGGCTCGGCGGGTAGAGCGCGGCCTGCGGACCGAAGGGTCCCGGGTTCGACGCCGGTCAAGGGCACGTACCTGGGTTGCGGCTCCTCCCGGCCAGGGCCCCGGTCAGGGTGCGTGCAGGAGGCAGCCAGTCGATGTGCTTCTCTCACATGAAGTTTCTCTCTGTCTACCCTCCCTCTCTCTCCCACTGTCTCTAAAAATCAACGGGAAATGTCCTCGAGCAGAGGATCAACCAAACAGAAAACAGATCCTGGAGGTGGAGGTCTCTCTACCGGAGTCTCGGGGGGTGGTTTCCACGGCGACTGCCCATCCCGTGGAGTCCCAGCAGCAGCCCGGGACCCGGCCAGCGGCAGGACCTGCTGCGGGGATGCCGCCTCGGCCCCACTCGCCCGCGTCTGCCGACGGTTTGCTGGTCACAGAGAGAGGCGCCCGGCCGGTGAGGAGGAAGCAGAGGCGTGCCTAGCCGAGCGGCCGCCTTCACGCCGAGTGTCTCGCCCTCTGGTCGTCGTGCCGAAGCCGTGGCTCCCGCCGGAGAAGCCCTGTGGAATGTGAATGACGAGCCCAGAACTTCCTGCCGAGACCTCTCCTCGGCCGGCACAAAGCCCCGGCTAATCCACAGGAAGACACGCCGACGCCTGGAGGTTCTTTGTGTGTTGTTGTTTCTCTTCTCTCGCCAGGTCTTCGCAGGGAAGACGCCGTGGCTCGGGAGGATCCGAGACGCTGCTAAGCCATCTTTCTGTCCCGCGGTCCGTCCGTCCTGGTTTAGCCCCGGCGCCGGGACGTGGGGGGATGCTTAGGCGTGAGTCTCAGGACTTCGGCTAAAACTACTGATGCTTTACACAAGGAGGAGCCCTGAGCAAGAGATGCCAGGTCCCGGTTTATCCCCAAGATCCAGGAAGGAGGGACAGAGAGGAGCCTTCTGTTAATTTAATTTGCTGGCAATTATCATATTATCTCTTAAGCAACACCCTTCTCGCTGGCGAAATGCCGGTTGGCCTATAAACTTTCATTGCACGTTTTTTTCAGTGGCAGCTTGAAATACAGCCCATTTATCAAAGCGAAAAACGCCTCTCCTGTTCTCATGAAACACCATGAAAAGTGTCCTTCGGATTAAGCTAGGCCACTGGTTAAATTCAGAGAAACCTTTTTAGGGGCGGGAGTTACCTTCCGAGTGATCGGGCTTACGTCTCGTTGGCCACATGCAGGATGTGAGAGGGCACAGCGAGGCCAGCTCTGCGGGTGCCGATCAGGAATACTCCCAGCTTGGACCTACTAAGCGCGTGTTCACCTACTAAGCGCGTCTTCCGTCCAGTCCGAGTCAACAACAGGAGGGAGAAAGGCTTTCTCAGGCCTTTTCCTCGGAAGGGACGAAACCAGAAATTGAACGCCACCCCTTCTGTGGTTTCCCAAATAGTTTTCAAAGCAAGAGAACTTTAATCGACGCTGTTTCAAAGCTCAAGGGGGACATTGTCATCCTTGACCCCCCTCCACCCATTCCCTAGAGCCGGGGGGGGGGCCAGGGGAGGGGCTTTGTGTGGGGAGCAGACTTTCCCCCTCTTTTCCTTTTATGTCCTGATGCAAGGAATCCATTTCAAGGATGGAAACTCCTGGAAGGTTTAGCCATTACTCAGGGACTCCTGCTGGGAGACCCTACCTTTGCAAAGCCCCTCATTGGAGTCAACCCCAGCCAACAGCTGGTGTGTGACCCAGTACCACCGGGGTATTTTTGTAGGATTCAACACTCTCAACCTATCTATCTATGTATATATCTATCTATCTATCTATCTAAAAGGCTAATATGCTAAGTAGACTGTCTGACTCGTCACTGTGGCACACACTGACCACCAGGGGGCAGACGCTCAACGCAGGAGCAGCCGTGACGTGCACTGGCCATTTACAGAGAAACAGCACCGCGGACCTGGCACCCACAAAGCAACACTCGGCTTCCCCCAAGTAGGTCACAGGCCCCACCACCACCCAGAGCGACACCCTACCAAATCGCAGCCAACGCTGCCAAGACCCCGTGGCACAAAATGGGCCCGGCCCAGCCCTGAAACGGTGGCTGTGGGCGCCGGGTAATGACGTCACATAGCAACGCCCGGCTTCCTTGGAGTTTCTTCAGCCCAGGAACATGACTTGCTTTACAGCCAGGTGGAAACATTTTACACTTTAACCAAATGTCTGTGAAGCGTTTTCCCATGCCTCATCTCATTTGATCCTCACAGAAGTCCTGGAGTGGGTCGATAGGAGATTCCGGTAGAATCCTATTTTCTTTTCATTAGCCAGAAAACGGAGATTTAGAAAGTTTAGAAACTTGACCCGACTGAAAAGAAGTAAGAAATGGTGGACCTTGAAAATGACTTCAGGTTTTCTCACTGCGCAGAATATAGTCAGACACTGCTGCAGTTAAATATTTCACCCTTTGTTCTCCCTGCGTGATCTACAATAATAATCTGCTTCGTGTTGGTATTTACTGCTGTGTTGCTGACAATTACCTGAAAGAGAAGTTGGGGTGCTTCACTGGGCTGGAAAAAGTTTAGCTACATCGGAAAGCAGGTCTAATTAAGCAAGTTTACTCTCTATATAAAAGCCTAAGTTGACTCGAATTACAAGTGGAGACATCGCTGTAGACAACAATTTGAGCGTAGAAAACTTAGGGTATAAAAGAGTCTAAACAGCGGAGTCCTTAATGTTAATTGTGAAGTGAAAGAAGGACTCGCTGACAAAACCATATACAGCCATAGCCGGAGGCTTGAGCCGGAACTGGCCTGAGCGTCGCGTACGGAGGGGGATGGAGCACGTGGCTCACGGAGGCGGGCCGGGGTCAGACGTGGGCCAAAGGGCTCAGGGCTCCTGGGAAGGGGGCCCGGCGGGGGGCGGGGGGGTGACAAGGCGAGAGGGGAGGCCGCAGGTGTCCACGTGCAGACCTGCAGGTGCTGGGAACCTAAATCGATCAAAATATTCGTTTAATTATTGTTTTTATTATTTTTTAAAATCCTCAGCTGAGGACATGTTTATTGACTTGAGAGAGAGAGGAAGGGACAGAGAGGGATCCCCATGTACGTCGGCCGGGACGTGTGATCGTTCACTTCGTGCCTCGAGCTGGAAGCTGAAATGCCGCCTTGTTTTGCTCAGATTCCCTTTGGGCCCGGGGACCCTTCCGTGCCCTCCCACAGCCGGTTTGCTGGGCAGCCCGAACGCGTGCACCACAGCCTCCCCCTCTTCCCGCCGCACAGACGGGGTTCGAGGCCCCGGCTGAGAGGGGGACCCGAGACGCAGCCTCAGGCCGCGGCGCCCCGGGCCGCACTTCCCAGCACCACACGTAACGTCACGGGAAAGGCCCCGTCAGCCGTGAAAATGCATGATTTCTCTCCACACAGTGAGTCCCAGCCGGCCGCGCGTGCTGACCCCATTGCACGCGGTGGGGACGGCCGTTTCCCCGGCTCCCCTGGAAGTGCGTTCCGCGGGGAAAGGGGAAAGGCGGGCACAGAACCCAGGCCCCCCCCCCCCTGCACCTCCCTGTGTCCCCTGCGCCCCTGTTTTCATTCTTTGTTGTTGAAAGGGTTCCATGTGTCCCCGCCCCCCGCTGACCTCTCCTGCACTCTTTCGTGGGGACACAAAGCCGAGATGGGGACACTCCCAGGCGTGTCACAGGAAGGAGTGTCCTGGGTTGTCAGTGGGAAGAAAAGGAGACACGCCCGTCTCCAGCTGACAAAGCCACCGGAGGCCCCGATTCAGCAAGACCCTTTATGAGGGGTGCCCCCGGGAGGGAGAGGCTTTAATGAGGACAGATCATCAGCCTGGGAACAAAGGCTGCACATACGTGATTGCACCTCGCAACACGCCCGAGGGGGCAGGAGGGGGAGGAGAGGAGGAGGAAGAGGGGGAGGGGGAGGGGGAGGGAGAGGAGAGGAGGAGGAAGAGGGGGAGGGGGAGGGGGAGGGGGAGGGGGAGGAGAGGAGGAGGAAGAGGGGGAGGGGGAGCGGGAGGAAGAGGTGCAGGCACTGGGGTGGGAAAGTTGCTTTCTTTTTTTTTATTTCTTTATTGATTAAGGTATCACATCTGTGTCCCTATTCCCCCATTGCCCTCCCCCGCTCATGCCCCACCCCCCTGTCGTCTGTGTCCATTGATTAGAGGCTCATATGCTTTCCTTCCCACGGCTTCGCACACGTCTCTCTGAACTGGTCCCGCTTTTGGGGGGGTGTTGGCAGTTTGCTCTGCACCCTGACACTGACATTAGGAAACAGATGTGCGTGAATGTGTACTGATCTCAGAGAGGAAGGGGGAGGGAGGGAGAGAGAAGCATCCATGATGAGAGAGAATCATGGATCCGTGCCTCCTGCACGCCCCCCACTGGGGATCCAGCCCGCCCCCCGGGCCCGGGCCCCGACCGGGAATCGAACCCAGGACCCTTCCGTCTGGAGGTGGACGTTCTGTCCACTGAGCCACACGGCTAAGGCCAAACCGGCCGTTGATGAGTGAGATCCGCCTCCGTCTGGTCCAGCGGGGAGACGGGCTGAGGGCCTTTGGAAAAGCGTGTGCGTCTGGGAGGGGAGCTGGTTGCCGCCCGCTGACTGGAGCGTCCTGGTCGATGTTTTTGTGTTTCTGTGTTTATGTGGTTGGTTTATTGGGGTGCCGTTGGCTGATGCAATCACACCGGCTGCAGGTGCACGGCCCTCTGACATCACCGTGCCCTGTGCCGTGTTCCCACCCCGGCACCGTCCTGGCGTTGAACCCATGGAGCCGCTGGCACCTGCACAAACAGGACCCTGAACGGCGCCCAGAGGAGGCACCCCCTGGACACCTAAATCCAAAGTCCTCTCCTCGCCGCGCAGGGAGGCCCGGGCGTCCCCGGACGTGGAGGGGCGGCTGAGGCCTGTGGTTTGGGACTCACACGAACGGCTGTTTGTCCTTTAAACAATGTGGCGGCGGTGGCGGCGGCATTGTCCGGCCCGCGAGCCGCACTCACGTCGGGCAGCCTGTCCTGTGGCTGCCGTCTGTCGGCCACTCCACGTGTGAAGGTGGCGCCCAGTTTCCATCCCTCAGCGATGGTCCTGTCCGGCTACTGGAGGAAGCAGGCTCCTTCCCTCGGTGCCCGGCAGCCACCGCCGCACTTGCACGGCCCGTGTCCCACAGCCGCTCCCAGGACCCGGCTCCCTGGTCCCCCCGCCCCGGCTCGCTCAGCCAGGCCTGGGCACAGCCGGGGACGGTCTGGGCAGGACCCACACGCTGGCTTAGCTGCGTTCCCTCTGCCCGCTGCTCGGTGGTGCCGCTGCCCGTGTCCCCGCCCCTCTCCCGTGTTGGGGTGGAGGATGGGATGGCGCTGTCCCCCATGTGCACGCAGACAATCACATGGTGTCACCAGCCCTGGCCAGTTTGCTCAGTGGATAGAGCATCAGCCTGGGGACCACAGGGTCCCGGGTTCGATTCTGGTCAAGGGCACGGACTTCGGTTGCAAGCTCCTCGCTGGCCCGTGTCCTGGTCGAGGCAACCGATCGATATGTTTCTCTCACATTGACATTTCTCTCTGTCTTTCCCTCTCTCCCACTCTCCCTAAAAAACCAATGGAAAAATATCCCTGGATTATATTTATACTAGAGGCCCGGTGCATGAAATTCATGCACGGGGGGCGGGTGTCCCTCAGCCCAGCCTGCACTCTCTCCAATCTGGGATCCCGGGAGGATGGGGCCTAAACCGGCAGTCAGACATCTCTCTCACAATCCAGGACTGCTGGCTCCCAACTGCTCGCCTGCCTGCCTTCCTGATTGCCCCTAATCACTTCTGCCTGCCAGCCTGATCACCCCCTAGCCACTCCCCTGCCAACCTGATCACCCCCTAACCACTCCCCTGCCAACCTGATCACCCCCTAACCACTCCCTGCCAGCCAGATTGCCCCTATCTGCCCTCCCCTGTAGGCCTGGTCCCCCCAACTTCCCTCCTCTGCTGGCCTGGTCACCCCTAACTGTCCTCCCTTGCAGGCCTGGTCTCCCCAACTGCCCTCCCTTGCAGGCCTGGTCCCTCCCAACTGCCCTCCCCTGCTGGCCATCTTGTGGTGGCCATCTTGTGTCCACATGGGGGCAGCCATCTTGTGTGTTGGAGTGACGGTCAATTTGCATATCACTCTTTTATTAGATAGGATAGATATTATAAAAGGCCCGTGGCCATAACGCTGTAACGACCAAACAACTGGTCACCAGGAGGTGCATTGATGGGTCTCGCCGGCGCAGCGGGTCTGGGGTCTGGGGTCCCACCTGTGCGGTGAGTCCTGGGTCTTGCATGATTTTGTGTGCTGGGCCTCTAGTGTGTGTGTGTGTGTGTGTGTGTGTGTGTGTGTGCATATGTATGTGTGCGTATGTGTGTGCATATGTGTGTGTGTGTGTGTGTGTGTGTGTGTGTATAGTGTGTCATCTGCTGATTTTTACTTACAGTGAAGGAGCGTGCAAGCCATTTTTAAAAGTCTTTGAAGAAAATCACACTGGCTAACAATTACATGTGGCTTTATGTGACGTGTATTCCATTGGCATTGCTTCAACCAGCGAGATGTTTATGTTTCTCCCTTAAACAAAATAAGTGTGGCATTTGGCGGCTCAGGGCGGGCCCGCTGCCAGGAATTCCTCCAGGAGGCCCCGCCCCGCCCCTCGCAGGGGCCATCTGTCCTCAGGCTCAGAAACGCTGAGTCACCGTTAGGCCTAAGGGAGGGCACTTTGCAAACTGGCAGAGACCCGGCTCGCAGTCAGCATCTCTCCCGACTGTCTCAGAAGCCTGACCTGGAGTCCCCACTCCCTCACACGGGCCAGAGGGGTCCCCGTCAGAACAGGGGCCCAGGCCGGCACGGGAGGGGGCGCGTTTCTACTCCAACCGGAACGGAGATTCTCTTAGCGAAGGACATGTGGGTTCCGGACAGGTAACTACCGCTGTCCGTCACGGGGGAGAGGGCGTCCCCCCAAAACGTACACACGCGTTCACGGCTGCTAACTCGCTCAGTTTCCACTCCTTTTCAGGTTGAACTGACTTGAAACAATGGGTGAAGCCAGACTGAGCTTTGAACAGAGAACATTTATCCTAAAGGGCCCTGGGCGTTCTTTATGGGAACGCATAAAAGATCAAGTTTACCGGACGAAACCGGCAACCTGGACCGATTAGGGCACGAAGATACGGAACAAAATGATCCTTTTGTTGGTGCTGTGGCTGTGAGTCCTCCCCCAAGGACATGTTTCCATTGGTTTTTAGAGAGAGTAGAAGGCAGAGGGAGGGGGAGAGGAACATGGATGTGAGAGAGACACATGGACCGGCGCCCCACCCAGGCGGGGGATGGGGCCTGCAGCCGAGGCTCATGTCCGTGCACGGAACTGAACCTCCCTCGGTCAGTCCTCCGCTCGCCCTTCTCGGGGCCACGCTCTCCGTCGAGGTCACGCAGCCAAAGGCCTGTCGTCCTCTGTGATCCTCATGCCTCTTGTTTTCGCCCCTCCCGTCCCGTCCCGTCCCGTCCCGTCCCGTCCCGTCCCGTCCGTCAGCCTCTGCCAGTTTTCCTTCCAGCACTGGCCGGGCTAAGGCTCACGTTTGAAAGCAAAACAAAAGGAAAGAAAAGCTGGAGTTGTGATGAACTTTAAACAGAGGCCGAGAAGTCAGCTCCCAAGGTCTCCCCTGACCCCTCGGCCTCTGAGGGACACCTGCCATCCCAGGTTCACAGGTGAAGGGGACGCAGCTGGGGTCTGCCTCGCAGCGTGACCTGGAGCGCCCCCTGCTGCGAGGGCGACGTCACTGCTCTGCCCTGGACTTCCTGCTCGCAGAGGGGTTTCTGTGCTGTCACGTGAAGGAGGCAGGTTCTGAGCTGTCATGTCTGAACCTAATACTGAGTCCTGGGCTCAATCTATTTTTTAAAAAATTTTTATGCATTTTTATTGATGTCAGAGAGGCAGGGAGAGGGAGAGAGAGAAACAAACACCAATGATGAGAGAGAACCATGGACCGGCTGCCTCCTGCACGCCCCACACTGGGGATCGAGCCCGCAACCCGGGCCTGTGCCCTGACTGGGAATCCAACCGTGACCTCCTGGTTCATAGGTCAAAGCTCAGCCCCTGAGCCACGCCAGCCGGGCATTAAAAGGCTATTGCTTGTTGCCTCGGCCACAGCAACCGGTCAGTGCCTGCGTGTCTCGGCCGTGGGGACGCTCGTGTACGCGGGTCCCGAGTCAGGTCTCCAGGCGGTCACCGTGGGGGCGGATACGGGAGAGCAAGCGGCAGAGGCAGATTCGGATTCCGACGCCGCACTGTGATCTCCTGCTGAGGCCGGGACGGAAATCCAAGGGAATCCTTATTGCTGAGCCCGAGACTCTCCCCAAACCCTGACGTTTGGAGACCGACTGGGGTCTCAGCTCGTGATGGGGAGGTGCTGCAATCCGGGCCTCCGAGTGGGCGGAGCCTCTGCATTGGGCCTGGTAGTCTTGGTGGGACAAGCAGTGAAACTATTAAATTCAGCACGCTGAAGAGGAATTACATGTGGATGCCCGAGCGTCCGCGCCACGGAATCATGCCACCTGGGCTCCGGGCAGAGCTGCTGACGTCACAGCTGACTTTCATTTTCGTTAGAACAGACGGGACCCCGTCGGCGCCTGGCACAGCTGCTCCCACGAGGAAGGAAGAGGCAGACGTTCCTGCGTCTCCACATTCGCCCAGCACTTCCCCCTCTTTGCTTTCATGCTGCCGTGACCGGGCAAGGTCCCCGCGAGGTGATTCCATTCCGACGTCGGTGGACGACGAAGCGTGTTCCAGACAAGTATCCACAGACGTGGTGAAACCAGCAACCTTGACGTCGATGAGCGATCACCTCCTCTACATCCCAGAGATCAGCGGGGCAGTGGGGCGTGTGCGCTTACTGCTCAGTAAATAACGCGTCAGAAGCCACAGGGACGGGCTGTCGAACAAATGCAGCGAAGAAATCACATTCTTACCTGTGACCGTGCTAAAAAAAAAACAGTGCGTTTTCTCCGTGGAATAATATAGGGTAAAGGATTCAATGCACAAGTTAAAGGGCAAATGAAAGAAAAACGCACTCGCTCTCTCGTGTGGTTATTTAAGGGCAGAAAGAAAACGTTCGTTCGACGTCTGTCTGTTTACTCGACGGACGAAGTTCACTTTCACTTTGAGATTCCCGAATCCTCCCGTTGAACGTGGACGATGAAGCTTCCATCACACCAGCTCGGGGTCTTCACTGAAGATCGCGGATGTTTCCCGACGCGTCGTAGGCCGCTGTCTCCCCGCCGCGGGCCTCGGTTCCCGGCGACCTTCACCATCGACTTCATTCTTCCTCTCGCGCTCAGTCACTTTAACCTTTCCTGTTATTGACCTGCCCCTTCCCCCAGTTTCATTATTTCCTTCGGAGCTGACCGGCCTCGTCTCCTCGCTCTCCTCCTGGTCCCGACTGGATTTTCTGCGACGTGACGTCCCCCATCATTGTCTCTAATAGACTCCCCTCTGGAAAGTTTGCTCGCTCACAAGTGTGTTGATCTCCCCGCTACGAACATGTTGGCATGTTAAGAAATGAAAGCACAAACAATTAGAGAAGTGAATAATAGTCCCATGTAAGTTCATGTGGACGTGTGTGCATGCGTGTTGGTGTGTGTGTGTGTGTGTGAGGAAGAAAGAGTTTTTATCATGATTACCGTGAAAATAAAGTTTTAAAGTTTTTGTCCTACTTCCATAGCATTGTGTGGTGGCAGGTTAGGTCGTCGGGGGTGACTTCATGGCAGGAAAGCAGGGACCCGAGAGGCAGACACACAGTCATGTGCTCCCCCGCCCTCTGGGGGGCGCTGGGGTCCTCTCCAGCTTCTCCTCATCGTCACTTGTGTTTAAATGAACGTGAATTTACAAAATACGTAAGTTATGACCGACCGTCGACGTCTAGATGACGGGATTGTTTCTCATGTGTTTTCTGACCGAGTCGGGTGTCGGGGGAAACAGAATAAAAAGATCATCGGACCCAGGAAACCTCTCCCGGAGCAGCAGGGACAGGACACGGTCGCCGTGGGTGAGGCCCTGGCCCACCGCCGGCCGCGCCACGGCCCAGCCTCAGGCCTCACTGGCCGGAGCCCAGGTTTCCGGTTATTGCAGAGCCGGGCGTGTGCGGAGCGGGGCGTGTCGGGTCCTCCCCGGGGATGCGGCAGGAGCTGGGACTCAGCAGGAAGCCCCCAGGCGCCGCCTTCGGGACGTGCCCGCATCGCGTGGGGAGGAGGGGCAGGGGCTCTGCTGAGGCGGCGGGGCCTTCGCTGCAGGAGCCGGGCTTCCGCACCAGCAGGTGCCGCAGGGTCTCCGCTCCCAGCGCGTTCCGCGTTCCGGGGAAGCAGGGCTGCGCTGAGGGAGCTGAGGCCCAGCTGCTCCCTTCGCCTGCAGGGCCCGACCTTGTGACCTTAACTGGGCCCAGGCTGCCTCGGGGGTGGGGGGGGGGGGGGTGGGGGTGGAGGGGACAGGGAGGCTGATTATCTGGGGAAAGACTAGGTCTCTGAGGGGGGGATGAGAGAGAGAGAGAGAGAGAGAGAGAGAGAGAGAGAGAGGCTAGAATTTAAAGCCACATGGAACCACTGTCCTAAGGCCTGTTGGCGCCGCAGGTGCTGTCGGTTAGTTTTGTAGGAGGCAGAGCAGAGGCTCCGAGTTAGCGGGTCACAGCGCATCCCCCAAGATGCAGGCACGTGTCGGATGACAGGGCAGCTCACGAAGACACGCTTCATTTTCAGAATGTGATGGAGTCGGCTGTTGAAGAGCGTTTGCGTTTTGACGACTCCTGCACATGCATGTCTAACCTCTCTGAGATTCGAACGCAGGGGAGACCGAGTATCTATGTCTGTGTCTCCTCCTTGACCTCAGTGTTGTCAGGGCTCCGTGCGTGATTCACGGGATTCTTAGAGGATTGGTAGCTTAACGCAAAGCACCACGGCCCGGCCGGTGGCTCCGTGGCTAAGCATTGACCTATGAACCAGGAGGTCACGGTTCAATTCCCGGTCAGGGCACATACCCAGGTGGTGGGCTTGATCCCCAGTGTGGGGCGTGCAGGAGGCAGCTGATCCATGATTCTCTCTCATCACCAATGTTTCTCTCTCCCTCTCCCTCCCTCTGAAATCGATAAAAATCCTATATAATAAAAACCTAATATGCAAATCGACCAAACAGCAGAGCGACCGGTGGAACAACTGGTCGCTATGACGCGCACTGACCACCAGGGGGCAGACGCTCAACGCAGGCGCTGCCCCCAGCCCGCATGCTCCAGGCCAGCAAAGGCGGGTGCCAGTGGGGCCCCCCCGATCGCCCCACTGGTTGCCCAGCAGAGGGAGGCGTTCGGGGGCCAGCTGGTGAGTGGGCGGCACCACTCCCCGATCACCCGGCGGAGGTGGTGGGTGATGCCAGGTCGGCCAAGGTGGGTGCCAGCGGGGGCCCCCGATCGCCCCGCCGGTCGCCCCACAGACTGGCCCTGATCACCGGCCAGGCCTAGGGACCCTACTCGTGCCTGAATTTCATGCACCGGGCCTCGCGTATATTTATAAGAAGGAACGGCTCTGAGAGATGGTGCCTCCAGGAAAGGCCCTGATTCTCACTCTTCTCTCCCTGTCAGACAGGAGATGCCTTGAAAACAAAACCTGTCTTGTCTATTTTTATTTCTCTCTCCCTAGGACTGTCTGTACTGGGTAGAGACTCAGTGGAAAGGGCTGGGGGTGGGGGGCGTCCGGTGAGGAGGCCACACCCGTCCCCCGCCGGCGGTGTTACTTCCATCACATCCTCCTCTTCCCCACGACCTTTCTGTGAAGCTCCTGATAGGATGTCCCCTGGCACATCATCTGCCTCCAACCAGCCCCCCTCAATCCCAGGCTCTTCCTGAGGATGTTGCACACGCCCCTTGGCGTGTGGGTCAGCTGGTTTCTGGATGTCCCTGTGGGCTGCTATCGCGCTGGCTCTGACGGATGTAACTGGGGAGCCTTGCTGTGGAGGTGGTAACACAGGCTCCCTGGCAGCTGCGCTGAGGGTCCCACCCCACCCAGGCAGCGGAGCGTCCCTGTGGACACCGGGCAGGGAGTTATGGGGCCTGACTTGCATCTACACTAATAAAAGAGTAAGATGCAAATTGACCGTACCTTCATGACGCCCACAAGCCAATCAGGAGTGAGTATGCAAATTAACCCAACAAAGATGGCAGGTTAATTTGCATACACAGGCACCGAGCGCCCCAGCTACTCTGGGCCTCTGGGCAGTTGGGAAGGCGGAAGGCGGCTCCGGTTGGAGCGAAGGCAGTGCTGGCAGCCAGGGGAAGGAAGGCCCATTCTTGTACGAATCTTCGTGCATCGGGCCACTAGTCTATACATATAAAAGCCTAATATGCAAAGTGTCCCCTCGGGAGTTTGACCGACCGGGAGTTCGATCGCTCGCTACGATGTGTGCTGACCACCAGGGGGCGGCACAGAATGAAGGAAGGCCCCTGCCAGCAGCCGGCAGCTGCTAGGGAACCGACCCGTACATGAATTTCGTGCACTGGGCCCCTAGTTTTAGAATAAAGCCGAGAGGGAGCCTGGGGGGAAGGCCGGCGGGAACACACGTCTGGGAGGCCTGTTCAGCCTCGGAGGGAAGAGGGTGCTGACATCACGGGGGGAGAGGGGAACAGGGTTTGAGCTGCTTGAGGCTGTGTCCATAGGGGAACCAGCAGCCTAGCATCTCTTTCGGGAAAAGATGGGGATGGGCCCTGGGGTGTGGGACACCCGGGGGGGCCCCTGAGTAAACACGGTTGTTCGATGGAAGACAGACCTTAGACGACCGATCGGCTGCTTCTCCCAAGGGCTCCGTGGTCGTCCTGTTTTTCTCTCCTCGTGAGAAAACGTGCCTCGGACCGGACAGCACTTCGCCGCCAGGGAATCGCCAGCCAAATGCTCCGGCCACAGCCGCTGCGCAGGCGTTTCCACAACCCGCCGTGGTGAAGAAAATCTGTGTTCTCTGAAGAGAAGGAACATGAGCTGGGAAGTCCGACAGTCCTGTTTTTCCTGCTGTTCTGGGAAATCAATTGTGAGCCAACAGGGGTCACCCACTGCCCCTCACAATCTCGGGGGGCCTGCAGGCGGCCCTCACAGCGTCGGGGGCCGGAAGCCACCACAGGAGGGTGTGAGTGAGACTTCCCAGCCAGAGCAGGTCGCGGGGAGTCGCGTCCGGGCCTCAGCTTCCCTGACGAAGTCCATCTTTGCCCTCACTCAGCTGTTGTCTGTTTGCATCTCGTAAATGCACCTCTGAACGTCGATGTCTCCTTTTCCAGACCCTCGGGCCCACCCTCCCCAGAGCGGAGACCAGGGCCCGCAGGCCATCTGGCCCCCGAACGCCGTCTCCGCGGCTGCACTGTTCCCTGTGAACGCCTGCCCCTCCCGTGGACAGGGCGTGGGTCTCTCCCTCGGACCTCATCCCAGAGGTCTCCCTGCTTTGCTTCCTCCCGCCCCCTAACCCCCCTGGGCTTCAGGTAACTAACCCCCTTACTCTCCCCTTTGAGTCTAACCCTATGTAATAAAAGTCTAATATACAAATCAACCAAACTGCAGGACGACTGGTCGCTATGACGCGCACTGACCTCCAGGGGGCAGACGCTCAATGCAGGAGTTGCCCCCTGGTGGTCAGTGCACTCCCACAGGGGGCGCGCCGCTCAGCCAGAAGCCGGGCTCACGGCTGGCGAGCGCAGCGGCGGTGGCGGGAGCCTCCCCCGCCTCCGGGGCAGCACTAAGGATGTCCGACTGCCAGACATCCCCCGAGGGCTCCCAGACTGCGAGAGGGTGCAGGCCGGGCTGAGGGACGCCCCCCCCCCACCCCAAGTGCATGAATTTCGTGCACCGGGCCTCTACTGCATAGAATAAGCTGAAAACTGCCATTCTCTGAAATGTTTTCTCAACTTGTTGAGATTTTGCTTCCCAGCAATTGTCATCAGTTTAAATAAATTCATAAAAAGTTCTTACAGGTTTGGGTGTTTCTTACGTTTGTACAATGAACTGTTTGCTCATCTGTGGATTGAACTAATCATGTCAATATCATAAAATATTTAATGACATAATTCATATAAAGTGCTAGAGGTCCCAGCATACAGTACATGCCCCTAAACATGACCACTGTTATTAATTAACTAGAGGCCCAGTGCATGAATTTCATACATGGAGGGGGGGTCCCCTCAGCCTAGCCTGCATCCTCTCCAATCCAGGACCCTTTGGGGGATGTCCGACTGCCGGTTTAGGCCCGATCCCCAGTAGTTGGACATCCCTCTCACAATCTGGGACCCCTGGCTCCTAACTGCTCACCTGCCTGCCTGCCTGATCACCCCTAACTCCCCCCCCCCGTGCCAGCCTGGTCTCCCCCAACTAACCACCCTGCTGGCTTGGTCACCCCCTACTGCCCCCTGCCGGCCTGGTTGCCCCCAACTGCCCCCCCCTTGCTGGCCTGGTCGCCCCACGCAGCCTGCTATTCGGTCGTTACTTTGAGGGCATCCTGACCAATTTGCATATTACCCTTTTGTTAGTATAGATACTACTTCCTGGAGGTAAAAAATGTACTTAGCAATGGAAAGTTTTCCTAGAAATGGCTTCTACATACGCAGTATTTACAGTATGTGGATTTGTTGGGACCTGTAGCACTAACTTAATAAATTACAAGTATATTATATTATATTCATCAATTATTAGTGTATGGATTCAATGACTACAAGGTAAGTATATTATTATTAAAAACTATACAGTATTTTAGAGTCTTGGAAGCTAATGCTGATTCTACTTTTATCTTTAAAATGTGGCCTTGATATTCTTTTTAAAATTAGAGATCCCAAAACATTAGGTTTTCAAAAACTCATTTCAGGTTAATAAAACAGAAAAAAAAATGGAGAATAGTGAAAAAATATAAAATTTATATAAAAGGCAAATTTATTAATACAAAGGACATAAAGCAGAGGGCAGACAGTCACGTCAGCTAAGGAAATGTGGGTACAGACTTTCAAATGAGATGATCCATGGCATCAACTTTGGAGGAAACACAAAACTAGACAATTTCTATACCGTCCTAACACACAGCACAAGCGGGACGCGTGGGAAATGTGTCTGGACACCGGGAATGACGGTGACGGGACCCCCGCGGAGAAGCCCAGGTTCAGAGAGAATTTGCGTGGGTTTTTTGTTGGTGGTGGTGGTTTTTGGTTAGCAAATAAAACCAAGGCATTTCATTTTTCTGTCCTGTTGTTTACGTTGGTAAAAACCAAAGTCTTTATTCACGCAGTTACCACGCGATTCACATCCATACACACACGCGTGACTTCTTATCAGAACGCACCCCTGAGACGCAGTTCAGAAGACGCTTCGCTCCCTGCCGTCTCTAAGGTCTCCTGGTCCCTCCGGCCGCCTCCGGAGTGTAGTTCTGGCGAAAGCAGTTTGCAGAATGCAGCCCCTGACGCAGACCTGCCTTTCCAGGTGGTTGATTTGATCGGAGGACAGACAGGCCTCGGGGAAGAGCAGGCAGGAGCCGGAGAGCCCGGCGTCGCCTTTATCCGCCGATTAAAGCCTTTTGTCCAAACCGCCGTGATAAACCCCGTGCACGCGTCGCTGAGCCGCGTTTCAACCGTTAACGTCCCGTCTCCACCTCGCCCCAGGCCCCGAGGGGCGCGGGGTGCGTTCTGTTGACTCAGCGGAATGGACCCGCATCTCCTTTAGAATCAGGACCACAGGAGCCCGACCCGGTCTCTGGGAGACACCCACGTCCTCCGACCCGCGCACACGGCCGCGTCCCGGGCCTGGGGGTCCCGGCGAGGAGCGGCAGCGGTCAGCGAGGCCGGCTCAGGTCAGGGAGGAAGGACGCCCGATGAGGCCTGGGGACGTGCAGTGGAGAGGCTGGACGGGCGGCTGGGAGAGGTCCGGGAGGCGGGACTAAGCGGGGCCTCGCAGGACCAGGAGTGGTAAGAGGCAAACCTCCGGACGGGCCGCTGAGGCGCGGGTCTCCCTGTCTCCTCGGCTGCGCTCTGAGCCCCACAGAACCGTCCTCGGGACGGGCGGTGGATGCTCCGCAGGTGAGAGCCGCGAGTCCAGGCCGCGGGCTCCGCTCGCGGGAAACAGTGGGCATCGCGGCCACCTACGAGGTGAAGCCAAAACCTCCACACGGCGCGGCCGGCGTGGCTCAGGGGGTGAGCGTGGACCTGTGAACCAGGAGGTCAGGGTTCGATTCCCGGTCAGGCACAGGCCCGGGTTGTGGGCCCGATCCCCAGTGTGGGGCGTGCAGGAGGCAGCTGATCCATGATTCTCTCATCATTGAGTTTCTATCTCTCCCTTCCTCTCTGACATCAAGAAAATACTCCAGAAAAAACATTTAGAAATAGAATATATACTCTCTGTAATAAAGAGTAAAAAGAGGAGAAGAACCCTGGCCGCCTACACGTACTGGCTTCGCGAGGGCACGCTGCCCGGCTTCCTCTCTGAGTACCAGCTCCTGGGGGCCGCGCGGCGGGCGGGCAGGTGGTACCTGGGGCCCCCGCTCTCGCCGGGGACGTAGGACACGCAGGACAGGACGGCGCCCCCGGCCACGAGCAGCAGCGCGGAGACCCAGCCCAGGTACAGCGCCTCCCCGAGCTCGCGCTTCCGGCCGTCGTCCAGGGTGGGGTCGTAGAAGTCCCGGACGACGGAGGCGGCCACCCAGCTCACGGGCGCCAGCACCGCCACGCCCACCACCATGAACAGGACCCCGGCGGCCAGCAGGGTCGCGCCCTTGGCCTCGGCCTCGGCCCCGGCGCAGCGGGAGCAGCGCATGCCCAGCGCGGCGGCCAGCGAGGCCAGGGCGGCCAGGGCGCAGGCCGCGCACATGAGCCCGCGGGCCGCCTGCAGGTCGGTGGGCAGGGCCAGCAGCGAGTCGTAGACCTTGCACTGCAGCCGGAGGTGGGTCTGGCTGCGGCAGCTCATCCACAGCCCCTCCCACAGCGTCTCGAAGACCACGATGTTGCTGCCGATGAAGGCGGACACCTTCCACTGCGGCATGATGGTCACGGCCACGGTGCCCACCGCGCCCGCCCCGCCCAGCAGCAGGCCCACCCACTGCAGCGCCGAGCTGGCCATGGTCCGGGTCCTGGTCCTGGTCCTGGTTCTGGTCCTGATCTGGGTCCTGGTCCTGGTCCTGGTTCTGGTTCTGGTCCTGATCTGGGTCCTGGTTCTGGTCCTGGTCCGGGTCCGGGTCCGGGTCCGGGCCGCTCTCCGGCTGGGCTCCTGCGCCTGAGCCCCAGCGAGACAGGCCCGTAGGAATGAGCTCAGAGCCGGGCTTCTCGCTCAGAGCCGCTCGGCTGCTCCTGCTCTGAGATTAGATCCAGTGCCGGCTGCCGGCTGCCGGGCCGCCCTCCCCTGTGGCAGGTGAACCCGCAGAGCAGGTGGAGCCGCTTTCTCGGCCAATCGCAGACCGTGGCAGGCCGCCCAGTCCCGTGGAGCGGCCAGAGGCACTTGGAATCTGGACAGAAACGCGCTCTGTGCTTCTCCGGTTTCCAAGAAGCCGGGCAGAGCGTTTGCCCGTGGGCATCGTCCTGAACGTGGGCTCCGTCCTGGGCTCACCGGAAGCTGCCCCACCGAGCCCCGGTGAGGCGCGAGGTGCCCTCGTCCAGGCGGTGGGAGATCCGGCCAGCGCGGCTGTGGGAGGAGTAACGTGGAGGAGCTGTGGCCGGCCTCTCGGTGCCGAGGGGACGGGCGACGGTGGCTGGTCCTCGGACCCGGGGAGCCGCGTGCTCTGGACACAGGGGAGCCAGGGGGTGGGTTAATTTGTCCACAACCTGACAGCAGGCTGGGCTGGGGAGAGGTCAGGAACAGGGTGGCCAGGGGACAGGGGACGTCGTGAAACCACAGGGGGTCCCCGACGTGCCAAACACACCGCTTTCTCCTGAGCCAGGAAAACTGCTTATGGCGCCTGAACTTGACGTAGAAGGAAAAAAACTGTATAAGAAAAAACCCGCCTGCCCGGCCGGCGTGGCTCAGGGGCTGAGCATTGACCTATGAACCAGGAGGTCAGGGTTCGATTCCCGGTCAGGGCACAGGCCCGGATTGGGGGCTCGATCTCCAGTGTGGGGCGTGCAGGAGGCAGTGATCCATGATTCTCTCTCATCACTGATGTTTCTCTCTCTCCCACTTCCTTCTTCTCTGAAATCAATACAATTATATTTAAAAAAAAATCATTGGAGTTTGAATCTTGACCTCTAAGAAAAGAATGCAGATGCAACTGACAGTTCCCGCCTGTAAAGAGAGAACGAGAACGGCCGCGGCCAGGACTCGGCGTAGCGATGAGGGCTACGGGGCGGCAGCGTCTGCTCGTCTCCTTAGGCCCGTGGTCGGCAAACTGCGGCTCGCGAGCCACAGGCGGCTCTTTGGCCCCTGGAGTGTGGCTCTTCCACAAAATACCACGGCCCGGGCGAGTCTATGTTGAAGAAGTGGCGTTAGGAGAAGTTTAAGTTTAAAAAATGTGGCTCTCCAAAGAAATGTCAATCGTTGTCCTGTTGGTATTTGGCTCTGTTGACTCATGAGTTTGCCGACCACGGCCTTAGGCCAAAGCAACTAGGATTGTGCAGGAGGTGCAGGAATGTGCACAAACGGCTGCTGTTCCTACATAAGGTGATTATAGGGCGAGGGGCGAGGGGGCTGAAGTCATTGACCTAAACTCTGTTAGCTGTTCACGGAACCGTCTTTAGTGCCACGTCTGCAAGGGCCACGGAAGCCCTCACCGTCACGCCGTCCGCGCTGTCCCGTCTTAAAATGCAGAGCGACCCGCTCAGACCGCTCTCACCGGCACGTCGCATCTGGGAGGAACCGAGTGGGACCTAGACCCCGAGAAGGAGCAGCGTGCTCAGGCGACCCGTCTCTGGAGAGCTCCCCTTCCCTGCATTTTCAGAGCCGGATTTAACGGGGCCGTTGAAGGCACAGCGTTCAGTTCGGTCCGCCGACGACCTCACACATGCCGACGCCTTCTCCCCGTAAACACCCGCCCTGCGTTCTCGGCCCTCGGCCCTCGTCCTTGTTCCTCGGCCGCGAGCCCTTGGCCGGCACCGCTCAGGGGAGGGTCCCGTTCATTCTTATCGTGATGTGGATCGTCTTTGTTCTGCCAGCCGAGCAGCGGCCGGCCCGTTCCCTCTGGACTGGCGCGGAGTCGGTTTTCTGTGGTGTCGACAGCTCCCCCGCGTTCACTTGTTAATTATTTCCCTGCTAACGGCCGGCGCCGGGCTGGCCGCCGCGTCCTGAGAGCCCAGCGCGCATGTCAACAGGTCCCTGTGCGTGTTGTTCCCAAACCACACCGTGCGCCGCCCCTGCCCTTGAACTCCTACCTGCGTGTCCTCCGCGGCGTGTCCTCCGGCGGCTCACGTCTGTCCCCAGCCCCGTGGTCATGAGCACGCGGTGCCCGTGTCCGCCGCGCGGCTCAGAACGGAGCCCCTCCCAGCCCGGCCGCGGTCTCGGGCTCCGTCACTTGAGCGAACGCGGCCGAGGCCTGAGCACAGAGGCCCGTTCCCACCGTCAGGAGGTGGGGAGTGGGGTCAGGGCCCGGCGGGCAGGTCTGGTCGAGCCCCTTCCTGGGTCGCCGGCAGCCGCCCACGCGCTGGGCCCTCACGGCGGCGCCGACGAGGAAGGTCCGGAAAGTTCTCTTCCCTCCCAGCGCCGCGGATCTGTTGTCACCACGGGCCCGTCTTTCTCAGCAACTTCCTGTTCTCGTCTCCGTCTGCGGTTTCTTTCTTTCTTTCTTTGTGTTCATTGTTGGGAGTGTTGCAGGTGGTCCCATTGCCTCCCCGTGGCCCCCTCCGCCCAGTTCCTGCCCCCACCCCGGCCTTCACCCCACTATTGTCTGTATCCATGGGGTAAGCCCATATGCGTACAAGGCCTTTGGTTAATCTTCCCACTCCCCGCCCCCCACACACACCCCTTCCCTATGAGGATCTTCAGTCTGTCTATGCTTCAGTGTCTCTGGATCTATTTTGCTCATCAGTTCATTTTGTTCATTAGATTCCACGTATAAATGAGATCATGTGATACTTGTCTTTCTCTGACTGACTTATTTCACTGAGCATAATGCTCTCTAGGTCCCTCCACCCTGTCTCAAAGGGTGAGAGATCCTTCTTTTTTACAGCTGCATAGTATTCCACGGTGTAAATGCACCAGTTTTTTTATCCACTGCTACTGATGGGCACTTGGGCTGTTTCCCAGATCTTAGCTACTGTCAATAACGCTGCTGTGAACATAGGGGTGCATATATTCTTTCTGATTGATATTGGGGACCCTCAGGATATACTCAGAGGGGGCCTTGGTGCTTAATGGTCCACCGCCACCGAGCACGCGTGTGTCTGGAAGAGGAATTAAACGAACTCAGTGCAGTGACACCGGCACTCGTGCCCCGGGGCCTCGGCTGCTGGGACGCAGGGGGCTCCCCGTGTTTCACGGGAGCTGGAGAATGGCCAGCAGAGCCACGTGCCGGGTACCCTGTCCGTCCACTGAGGTCTTCTCGGCCACTCATGGCCACGCCCCACCTTCGGCCAAAGCCAACGTGAAAACGTGGAGCTGCACCCCACGGCCCGCCCGTGGCTGTGCGTGGGGCGGCTGGGGAAGCGGGTCTTGGGGACGCCCTGAACCCCGTATGAGCCTGTGAAGCGAGAGGCTGGTGCTCAGAGCAGAGGGTCCGGCAGAGAACGCACACACAGAGGGGTCGTCCCCGCAGAGCGGAGGCACGTGTCCGACCAGGCGAACACGTTCCTGACCAGGTGGGCGCGTTCCTCCGTGACCTCGGGGAACGAGTGGGTCCCTACAGCTCCTCCTGCGACCTTCCTCTGACCCCACGGCAGTTCCAGGGCGAGTCCGTGAGCGCGAAGGAGGAGAAGGGGAGAAGCTGTGGAATAATAGCTTCAACATGACAGCCTGTGCCCAGTAGAGTATACATACGTGTGTACATATGTGAAGTGTGTTTGTATTGATCTCAGAGAGGAAGGGAGAGGGAGAGAAACATCCATGATGAGAGAGAATCATGGATCGGCTGCCTCCTGCACGCCCCACACTGGGGATCAAGCCTGCAACCCAGCCATGTGCCCCGACCGGGAATTGAACCCTGACCTCCTGGTTCATAGGTCGATGCTCAACCACTGAGCCACACCGACTGGGCGATATATTTTTAAAATATTACTTAATGTTACTATGTGAACCATGAAAACTATTCAATCATTACCAAGTTATGTTAACAATTAAGACTATTTAGTGATACAGTCGATGATTCTATGATTTGAACCTCATTGGAACAGAACTCTTATCATACCAGTTTTATGAAGGAAACTGGGTCTTATGAGTGACAGGCCCGAAGCCCCCCACTCCCAGCTGGGAAGGCGGGTGCAGGCTCCCCAACCTCCAGACCGGAGGCCACGCCTGACTCGGGAGAACTGCTCCCGCTCGGGCCTCGTAGAGTGGGTCACGGTAGAGCTGAGCCCTCGCCCCCCTCCGGAGGGAAGTGCGCACCATGGCTGTGGGGCAGTTTGACGGGAGACAAAAGTGTCCACGCCGACGACGGCAGAGCCCCTGTCGGTGCGGGCCGCCGAAGGTGGAAACACGCGTGAGAGGCCATCCACAGGCCACACACGCACAGACACGCATAGACACGCACAGACATGCGTCCCGCTGAGCAAACAGGAATGCGGAGCCCACGGATGACTTTCTCTTGAGAAGGTGGCGTGGACGAGGCAGGGAAAAGTAATTAACCAGGCCCACGGAGCTCTGGGCTGTGATACAGATTAATTTACAAAACAATTACCTTCCTCTCACCATTTAAATTAAGATCCGTCGCCTCAGGCGACCAGCATGGGCTCAATCCCACAGAGTTAGACTGTGAGGCCTCGCTGACCGCTGCTCGGACCCCAGCGGGGGGCGTGTTGTCGGAAGGAGCCGGCCGTGGAATCCTGGGCTTCGGTCCCGAACGCCGTCTCGGCGGCTGCACGGTTCCCGGGAACGCCCGTTCCCTCCGTGGAAAGGGAGCCGGTCTCTCCCTCGGACCTTATCCCGGAGGTTCCTCTGCTTTGCCTTCTCCCCCCCCATCCTACCCCGTGGGCTTCACGGAACCGCACGTACGGGGCTGGGCGGGACTGGAATATCGGGAGCGGGGAGGCTTTGTGAAATACGTGACCGTCTGACCACCATGCTGTGCACCTGAAGCTGATACAAGTAATATTGAATATAAAAAGAAAAGAAAAGAAAAGAATACAATTTCCTCACCACGGGGGAAATGCCGGGCTAAGGAACCTCTGTGCTCGGTAAACAGTGAAAAACGTGGAGTGTGGGAGCGACCCGAGGGGAGGATGTCGCACAAATAGTTCAACTCAAAACCAACTAAAACCAGCTAGCCCCCGTTTTCAAGTGAAACTTCCTCGTTTCCAAAAACAAAGAAAAAGCCGGTTGCCCAGCGACTGCGGGACCGTGAGCGCGAGCTGAGCCCTGAGCCCTGAGGGAGGCACAGGCCGGCCTCGGAGCTGGGGTCTCGGCCGGAGGCGCTGGACGCGGACTGCCCCCCCCCCCCCCCTCCACCCCCCCCCCCCCCCCCCCGCCTTCTGCCGGAGCTTCTGTCACGCACACGGTGTCGGACACCAGTGCTCAGGGCCCAGGGAGGGGACAGAGACCAGCGGACGGACGAACCTAGCTGGTGCGGCTCCTGGGGGTGCCCCCGGGCCCTCAGAGCTTTCCCTTTCATTCATTCATTCATTCATTCACTCATTCGTGTTACTCCTCACCCGAGGATATCTTCCCATTGATTTTTAGAGAGGGTGGAAGGGAGAGGGAGAGACACATCGATTGGTTGCCTCCTGCACACACGCCGACCAGGGCCCGGGAACCTGCAACGAGGTACGTGCCCTTGACCGGAATCGAGCCCAGGACCCTTCAGTCCTCGGGCCGACGCTCTATCCACTGAGCCACACCGGCCAGGGCCAGAGTTTTTCCCCTTTTAACCAGAAGTCGAAACCTGGGTTTTTTTCAGTGGAATTCTCCCACTTCCACGCTGCCAACACCGTGGTTGCAGAACCAGCGTGGGAACCTTTGGCTCAGGGGTCGCCGGCGATTAGCCCCTCGCCAAGGCCCAGCGGCCGCCGCCATCCACCGCCAACAAGGAAGTTCCTGCTGGCCGGGGCGCCGGGCCCTCGGGGTTTGTTTCCATGCCGACCCAGGAGAGCAGAACCTGCGCCTGGAATGTCCCGGGAGCCGGTGGCCCGGGAGGACTTAGATGTCCCGATAAAGGAGCTGAGCACCGCCCCCAGGCCGATGCTATCGCTGCCTGCCGCGCCGCGGTGCCGCCCGCCCGCCCGCCCGCCCGGCCACGGCTCTGCACCGGCTCCACACGGAGGAGAGAGCTGCCTTCACCCTCCGGCTGCCTGAGAGAGCGGAGCCGCATTGCAATTCAATAAAGTCCCCTCACCTTTTCCAAGAAGAGAGTTAATAATGATTTAAATTATCAGCCCGGCCGCGTGGCTCAGTGGTTGAGTCGACCTATGAGCCAGGAAGTCACAGGTTCCCGGTCAGGGCACAGGCCCGGGTTGCAGGCTCTGTCCCGAGTGTGGGGCGTGCAGGAGGCAGCCGGTCCATGGTTCTCTCATCATTGATGTTTCTCTCTCTCTCCCCCTCTCCCTTCCTCTCTGAAATCAATAACAATATATTTAAAAATGAAACGAGGCAGGCCTGTATTTATGAGGCTCCGTGTCACTCTGTTCTATGAAAACAGCTGGTGGTTGTGGTTAGCGGTTAATCTTGCAGAGCAGCAGGGAGTGGGCGCGGAGTGAACACTGTGCGGGCGGAGGGTCCGTGAGCCTGAGCCACCGGCGCCGCGTTCGCAGCCGGGAAGGGAGTTCCGTGTTGTTGGGGAAATGGCTCGGAGCCCGGAGTCTCGGGGAGCTGGTGCTCACGGACGTGGCTCCCCGGCTCCCAGGGATGGTTATGGGGAGCTCACACAGCTCCGTCTGAGGCGCTGGGCCCGGCAGGGAGGGGGCGGCTGGCCTTTGTCGGGTCCTGGTGCCGCCACGGGGTGTTCCCGTCCCGTCCCGTGAGGTGCGCTCCACGGCTGATCCGTGTCCCGGCCCGGGGCTGAAGCACCGCTGAGGGCCAGACCTTATCGCTGTCGTGGCTGAAACTCTGTTTCTGGGGCCAGCAGGCCCGAGGCCGTGTGCTCAGGACAGTTTGGTGCCGATCACAATCTGATGTCCTCGGGCTCGATGAGGAAGGAAGGGAGGGGGCGGGCCGAAAGGAGGAAGCAACACCCCGGGTTATAAAAGTTCATGGCCTGGCCCGGCTGGTGTGGCTCAGTGGTTGAGCACCGACCTACGAACCAGGAGGTCAGGGTTCGATTCCCGCTCGGGGCACAGGCCCGGGTTGCAGGCTCCATCCCAGTGTGGGGCGTGCAGGAGGCAGCCGATCCATGGTTCTCTCTCGTCATGGATGTTTTTATCTCTCTCCCTCTCCCTTCCTCTCTGACATCAATAAAAACATATTTAACAAAAACATGCAAGTTCTTGATCTGAAAGAATGAAATTCCCCTCTGCCCTCAAGGTCCTCCTGGCTGGTCTCAGAAGCGAACACACAAGACAGGGCAGCAAGAGAAAGGAAACGAATTCCACGCCTGCGTCCGTAGGGGGTCCCCACACAGGAGAGTCGGAGACCCCACACGCGCGAGAGGTTCAGGGGTACGAGCGGGGACGAGGGACGTAGGACACCCTGAGCCGGGGACGAGGGAGGTGCCCAGGGCGTCGGGGGTCCCTGCAGGACGAGGAGATGAACAGACCTTCGTCCATACGTCTGTCCTCCCTACACACAGAGGTCAAAAGGGGGGATCGCGGAGAAGGCCCAGACTCAGGTCCTTCCAGGTCGCCAGGGAGGGGCTACAAACATCTGCTCGGAACATCTGCTCGCCGCAGAGGCAGCCACTTCGTGGGGCGACTTCTCTGAACCCCACAAACGACACAGCCGTCCCAGCTCCTTGTGGGCAGAGAACAGCCCATGGCAGGTGCCCAGCCATCCTCCTCCGGGGAAAAGACGCGTGAGGGGACCTGGCGGAGGAGCGCACCTCGGAGAGCAGGGATGTTCCTTCCTGCGGCTCCTGGCTACGCCCCGTTTGTCACGCTTCCCCTCGCGACGAAGGCAAACACGGGAGCGGACGCCTTCAGCGTAGCCGGTGAATTCCAAACCCCGGCGGCTCCGTTCCCAGCTCCGTGCGTTTGTTTAACCCAGCGGTCGGCAAACTCATTAGTCATCAGAGCCAAATACCAACAGGACGACGATTGAAATTTCTTTGGAGAGCCACATTTTTTACACTTAAACTTCTTCTAACGCCACTTCTTCAACACAGACTGCCCAGGCCGTGGTATCTTGTGGAAGAGCCACACTCCAGGGGCCAAAGAGCCGCCTGTGGCTCGCGAGCCGCAGTTTGCCGACCACGGGTTTAACATACACAGAACGAGTGCCCGGGATCACCCCCCTTCCCATCTACCCACTAATGCAACAACAACAGCAACAACAATAATAGTAACAACTGGACGCAGCGGACAGGAGACCCGGTGCTGACGGAGCCGCTCGCGGCCGCACGCGAACCGTTTGTCCAGCAGCAGCTTCTAAGCGGTCAGAGTGACGCTGACTGTCCGCCTCCCCCGCCCGCCTGCTGGACCCGCCTCCACCGCCTCCACCGCCCGAACACGCAGCGCCGCCGCCTCCCTGCTCAGCTCGGAGCTGTTCCTCGCGGAGCCGCGCTCTCCGTTAACCGCGATGCGAGGCGGGCGTGCGGCGCGGCTTTGATCACGTGCCGGGGACGCGTCGTGCAGGTGTGTCTCTCCTCACCGTCGTGGAACTTCTTTTCAGCCCGGAACTTACAAAAGTGACGTCAAAGAGAGGAAACCTGAAAAACATGAGAAAGGAGCGCGGTTACAGTGAGCCTAGGAATTTGGATCCGCACGTCCCGGGACACGTGTCAGCAGGAGAAGCCGTGTTCGCACGGCGGATGGCGTCGCCGAGAGTCGCTCGTTTGCTGGTTCTCGGAAGTGCCACCTGCAGAGAAGGCGCCTGAGCATCGATGGAGGCGACTTCGGGCGGGCGCTCTCACCACCGGGCCGGCAGCCACGCTCTCCTTCCCTTTTTAAGCCGAGTTCGCGCGGCCACGGCCTGTAACTGGTCCGGCTCCGTCCACACCGAAGCCACCGGCCACGGCCTTCCCCCGGCGTGAGCGCTCAGGGCGGGCGCACGTGCCGCGACCACCTCCTGGCACCGCGGCGTGCGGCACCAGTTCCTGGAGGCGCCTGGGCGTCGGCGGGCGGCGCTGGGGGGCCTGACGGTGGGGCACGGAGGACGAGTCGCTGGGGAAGGCAGCCTCCGCCCCTTCCGTGTCCCCTCAGGCGTGTGTCCCCTCAGGCGTGTGTCCCCTCAGGCGTGTGTCCCCTCAGGCGTGTGTCCCCTCAGGCGTGTGTCCCTCAGGCGTGTGTCCCTCAGGCGTGTGTCCCCTCAGGCGTGTGTCCCTTCCGGGTCCGGGAGCACATAGAAGGGAGAAGTTTATTCTGACCGTCTTGGGGCACAGACAGCATTTAAGAGACAGAAAGAGCCCGGCCCGTGTGGCTCCGTGGTTGGGTGTCAACCCAGGAACCAGGAGGTCAGGGTTTGAGTCCAGGTCGGGGCACAGGCCCGGGATGTGGGCTGGATCCCCAGAGTGGGGTGGGCAGGAGGCAGCCGGTCCATGATCCTCTCTCATCACGGATATGGGGATGTGGGGATGCGTGTCCAGAGAGAGGCGACCACCCTCAGTGACGATCCAGAACCGAGGCGGACGCCGTTCTCGCTCACACAGTCCAGTGAGAGCGTTTTAAACCGAGGCCAGCACGCTGCGTCTTCCGTGTGTAAGAGAACAATGGCCGCAGACAAAGCGTTTTATTCTAGGAACGCGCGCTTTGTTCCGCGGTGAAAACGACTCCGTGCATTCTCTGCGTGAAGAGACGGTCGGAAGCGGCCGAGGATCTTCTCAGTAGACGTGGCAAAGGCGTCTTTACAAAGCTCTGCCCTCGTTTACGAAAAAGTAAACCAGCATTGCAAACTAGAATAAAAGGGGAATTTTTTAAAAAATTGTCTCTATTGTTGGAAGTAAAGAGGGTTTTCTCGATCTGACGGAGGGGCCTCAGAGCCGCGGCCTTTGTTCGAGCGATAAATAGAGCTCCGCTCGGGCGGAGGGAGGGACGCGGAAGACCGGGCCCGCTGTGGGTTCTGAACCGCAGGCCTGTCCACGGCGGCCCCTTAAGGAGAGAAGAAAGGACGGGTTTTGAGCAGAAATCAGGAGCCCGAACATGCTGTTTTAATGTAAATACATGCCTCGGCTACCCAAAGCCAACCATAGGTAAACTGTTACAATTAATAAACGAACGCAGCAAAGTCGCTCTGTACAAAGAATGCAAAATCAATGTATTTACTTATACTCACCATGAAGTCCAAAGAAATAAAATACAGAAGTGGACTAATTGCATTTAAGCAAGCATCTCGCTGGACGTTGTGTTGAAGAAGGCCTAAAGAAATGGAGGTACTGACCCCGTGTTAAAAGGCCAATTCTTCCCAAGGGATCTATCGCTTCAACACCATCTCCAGAAAAGTCTCACGAAGGCGTTTTTAGAAGGTGCCGCGGGGGCTGTAGAATACACACGGAGATGCGCGGGCAGGAAGCGGCGGAGACGGTGCGAAGGACGGCTCCGCGCGGCGATCGTGTTCGGGTGCGGGGAGCGTGGGCAGCTGGGTAACTGCGAGCGGGTGGCCCTTGAAGCGAGCTCCCGCGCTAACTCGAGGGTGCAAACGGCCGATAAGCTTTGATTGAATAAAATGTGTCTCTTCCTGGTTTTCCTAATTATATTTTTCCTTCCATTTGCACCTAAAAAGCCCTTTCTTCCTCTTGAGTGGAAAACCGGCAATAAAAGTGGGGTAATGATGACACGCACGTCGAATGCCTGCCCTGGGGGCCCCGTGACAAATGGGATTCTGGCCGTTCTTGTCCGTGGGGACCTGTGGGCTGCGGACCCAGATAACAGACTGGGGAGCTACCATCGGTCTGACTGACTCAGGAACCTCTGAACCCTCCACCTCCGTGGTCGGCAAACTGCGGCTCGCGAGCCACAGGCGGCTCTTTGGCCCCGTGAAGTGTGGCTCTTCCACAAAATACCACGTCCTGGGCAAGTCTGTTTTGAAGAAGTGGCGTTAGAAGAAGTTTACGTTTAAAAAATGTGGCTCTCAAAAGAAATTTCAATCGTTGACTGTTGATATTTGGCTCTGTGGACTAATGAGTTTGCCGACCGCTGTTCCATCTGGTCTCCACACCTTGGAGCTAGTGATACTTTGGACTGGATCATTTGGGGGGAGCAGGGGGCCGGGGGGTGGCTTTTCTGTGCATCGGAAGATGCCTATCAGTATCTCTGGCCTCTGCTCACTGGATACCATCCCCTCCGTCCCCCACGAGGTGTAAACATTTAAAATGGATGTGCCCTGTCCCGGCCCGTGTGCCCTGGGGGCAAAGTCACCCAGAACCGCGCTGGACTCGGGGCCGCCCTCCTCCTCGTCGCCCTTCGGGGAAGAGCGGAGCCTAGAAGGTGCCGGGTGGGACCTTTCTGCACAGAAGTGGGGTCTCCACCGCCGGCCGCAGGGCCTGCCCCTGGCGTGGGGCTTGGGGAAACCTCGTTAACTTTCCATGCCTGCTTCTTTAAAAACACACACTCAGGTTCTCATTGCTCTCAGAGAGGACGGGAGAGAGAGAGAGAAACATCCATGGTGAGAGAGAATCATGGATCGGCTGCCTCCCGCTCGCCCCACACTGGGGATCCAGCCCGCAACCCAGGCCTGGGCCCTGACCGCGACCTCCTGGTGCACAGATCAACGCTCAGCCGCGGAGCCACGCCTGGAGCCACGCCGGCCGGCCGGGCTCAAGCTGCTGCTGCACCCACAGCCCCGGGGGCCGGAATCCAGGAGAACAGGGTTGGGTCTGAGGCGCTGCCCGGCCGTCTGACCTGCCTTCGTTGTCTTGTCCCCGAGCATTTCTGCTACTGGACCTGCCCCACACGAGCTGCTGACGTAGGTGCTCGGAACGGGGGTCAGAGTTCAAGGGGAAGCGCAGAGCAGAGGGAGCTGGGGTCAAACTACAGGCGACCTGCTGAGGCACCGGGAGCCGTCCTTTTGTGGCCGGGTCCTGTGGGGGGAGGCAGGTCCTGCCCCCGCCGGGGGCGGGCAGCACGCTTTCCTCCCTGAAGGCACGCGTCTCACCACCAGGGGGCAGTGGTGGGCCGCAGGGTTGGCCAGGGAAGGCCCTGAACCAGAACCACGGGCTTCCTTTCCCACGTTGGCCCAGGGTGGTGTGGGCGGAGGAGAGCTCCTTTGCTCAAAGCTGGGGGAGCCGTGGAGAGGGGAGGGCGAGGGCAGGGCGAGGGCGGGGGCGGCTGAAGGAGAATGTCGGGGAGAGGAGATCAGACCTGGGTCTGAGCCGCTGGAGGGGGGACGGCAGGAACGTTCGCGAGGCCTGTTGGTGTCCCCCAAGTGTGTGTGCACTTTGAACGATTACAAAGTCCGTGTTTGTAAACATTCGGTTCGTGTCCAACATTTAAAAGAATCCCCAGAAATGAGTAATTTTTTTGTTTCTTTGTTAACACCTGGCTTCAAGCTGACGACTGCTCTGGTCCAGGCGCTGCTGATACCGGGGAGCGGCGGCATCGCAAACACCAGGAATCACCCGCTCCGTGTTAGCGTGCCCTCCGCTCGCCGACGGCCATCTTCCCTGTTTCCCCGTAAAAACAGTCGAGTGGCACTTTAGGGTAAATTTTCTTCGTTCAAAACTGAGTCTGGCTTCTCCCATTATTTCAAACCCGTTAAACCCCAAAAGGAGTGAAAACGAAGTGAGTTGTCGGCGGTTAACGTGTGTATGCGTTTGGGGGGACACCCTGGTCTCCACTTTCACTGTCTCAGAAGTTTCCTTATAAATAAACGAGAGGCCGGGTGCGTGGATGCGTGCACTGGTGGGGTCCCCCGGCCTGGCCTGCAGGGATCGGCCGAAACCGGCAGTCCGACATCCCCCGAGGGATGGAGCAGTGTGCGAAGCAGCAGGCGGCGGGGAAGGGGCCCGAGCCCGGCTGGGCGCCATGCCGCTGCCGCTCATCCGGGCCTGGCTGTGCCTGCCGCCGCCGCCACGCGGTAGGCTCACTGCCACTCCGCTGTGGTCTCCGAGCACCCGTCCTCGGGAGATACCAGCACACCATGGCCGAGAAGTGGCCACAGGCTCGCGCCCATCAGTCCCGAAGGCAGTCCCGATCCCGCTCCCAGTCCAGAGGGGCGTGCAGGGGGAGTGTCCGCGGGAGAGGCTGGCGCTGCCACAGCGGTGCTCACTAGCTGTGAGCCCAACGTCTGATGCCCGTCAGTCAGCTGAGTGGCACTCCCGCTGTGGGAGTGCCCTGATCACCAGGGGCAGCTCCTGCGTTGAACATCTGCCCCCTGGTGGTCAGTGCACATCAGAGCTACCAGTCGAACAGTCAAACAGTCGCTTAGGCTTTTATATATTGACTAGAGGCCCAGTGCACAAAGGTTCGTGCAAGAACGGGCCTTCCTTCCCCTGGCTGCCGGCACCGCCTTCGCTCAGGCTGGAGCCGCCTTCCGCCTCTCGCCTTGTTGTGTCAATTTGCATATTCCCTCTGTATTAGCCCTGGGCGCCGCCATCTTTGTTGTGGAGTTACGGTCAATTTGCATATTCCATCTTTATTAGATAGGATTAATCGTGACTATAACGAGCATGTGCAGAGCATACAGCTGGCCACTTGAGGGATCTGTGAGATGCATGGACTGCGCTGCTTTAGTATTAAAATGCATTTGCTCCCCAGTTTCAGAAAATAGAGACATGTTCTCCAAGGTTACCTTCTAAACACAAAATACTTTTAAATCCTTGAATTTTATGGACATTTAATGCACAAATCTACATAAGATATTTGTAAATGATGTTTATGACTTAAGGCAACATAGGAGTAGAATGCTGCTTAAATATTAACAGCAGATCTAAGTCTTATGAGGACCACACCCGTAGACAATAAAAACTTCCCATTTTTATATAAAAAAGTATATTTAAGCATAGTCACGAGGTGCATAAATGCCCTGTTAGTCATATATGTCACTCGGGAGACTTGATTCTAGCATCTTTGTTGGTTTCTGGGCAAATTAATATGCATAGGAAACACTAAACACGTATTTCTGCAGAATCCCCACCAGGACTCACAGTAGCTAATCTCTAATGGGAGATAACACACTAGGAGACATTTTACTTAGGAAAAGCAAATACGTTTAATTCATTAAATTGCTAGGGGGCTGAATTAAGAGTCTACAGTTAGTTTCATGATCCGATGGGTAGTTAGGTATAATTATTCAAATTATAGCAATGGGGAAATCCACAGTTTTAAAGTAAATGGGAAATAAACCTACTGGCATCATTCCTATGTTCTTCTTTTACACACACACACACACACACACACACACGCACGCACACACGCACACACGCACGTGTCTGCACCCCTATGTTTCTTCCTTCTTAATTAGTTAATACTTAACTACAGCTTAACCTTCGTTATTCAGGGAGCTTTGGCCAGGCTTCCTGCTTCATTGGTTTAGTTTTGGGGTGCAGGGCTGGGAAAAGGAGCTGTTAGAGTGAGTAGCTGTTCGTTAGCACTGTGTGGTGATAAGGGACGAGGATGGGGTATACAAATATATATACTTTTATAATGTTTGTATTCAAATGGTTGCAAAGAAATGTAAACATAACTAACTGCTTTAAAGTCATCTCCTTAAAACCAAGAATCTTGATCGCCTAAAATAAAGTACTTCCAGGTTCATATCATCTGAGTAATGTATATTTTTGACACAGGAGTAAGCAAATTTTTCTGAAGCCTGTTGAACGACACTTGTTGGGGCACTAATTGTTTTCTTGTCATGAGTTTAGAAATAAAATCTGGAAATGGATGGCAGACATCTAACATAAAGAGCTTATATAAGAGAGGAAGAAAGAAATTAAAAACCTATTTGAAAATAATGATAGAAAACTTCCCTAACCTGGTAAAGGAAATAGACAGGCAAGTCCAGGAAGCACAGAGGGTCCCAAACAGGATGAACCCAAAGAGGCCCACACTGAGACACACCCTAATTAAAACGCCAAGGGTTAAACACAAAGAGAGAATCTTAAAAGCAGCAAGAGAAAAGCAGTTAGTTACCTACAAGGGAGCACCCATAAGACTGTCAGCTGATTTCTTAACAGAAACTTTGCAGGCCAGGAGGGAGTGGCAAAAAATATTCAAAGTGATGAACAGCAAGAACCTACAACCGAGATTACTCTACCCAGCAAAGCTATGATTTAGCATCGAAGGTCAGATGAAGAGCTCCCCAGACAAGAAAAGCTAAAGGAGTTTATCACCACCAAAACCGTATGACATGAAACATTAGGGGGTTTTCTTTAAGAAGAAAAGAATTTTAAAAAGATAAAATATATGAACAATAAAATGTCAATAAATACATATTTATCAACAATTGAATCTAAATAACAAAATAAATGAACAAGCAGAACAGAAACAGACTCCTAGATCCAGGGACCATTTGATTGTTGCTGGATGGGTGGGGCGCTGGGTGGAAAGGTGAGGGGATTGAGAAGTGCAAATTGGTTGGTACCGAACAGTCACGGGGTGTGGAGAGCAGACAGGGAATATCCTCCTCACCATCCTCATAACCATGTATGGTGCCTGGTGTGAGGCTTATGGGGACAGTCACTGAGTAAGTCATGGCATGTCATGTCAGGGGTCATCGCCGGGGTGTACCCCTGGAACGGATGTGACGTTGGTGTCCCCTGTGAGGAGGTGTTTCGATGGGAGGGGGCAGGGGCTCACACAGAGCAGGAGCGCCCGGTGGGCCGGTGTGAGGAGCTCCTGAAACGCTGAGCGGCCCCGCGGCCTCGCGCATTCCATCGTTAATGCTCAGAAGAACTCCTCCAGGCAGGTGGCGTTAGCACACTTTCCACGAAAATAATGCTCAGAGCGGTCGGGGAACAGGAGGAAACTGGCCGGATCCCTTAGGGAGCCAGCATTCCTACGGCATTCCTCGTTCCTGAGCCTCCATAACGCCTCCACCGCCGGGTCCGGGAGCACATAGAAGGGAGAAGTGCATTCTGACCGTCTTGGGGCCACAGACAGCATTTAAGAGACAGAAAGAGCCTGGCCCTTGTGGCTCCGTGGTTGGGTGTCAACCTAGGAACCAGGAGGTCAGGGTTTGAGTCCAGGTCGGGGCACAGGCCCGGGTTGCAGGCTCGATCCCCAGTGTGGGGTGTGCAGGAGGCAGCTGATCCATGGTTCTCTCTCATCATTGATGTTTCTATCCCTCTCTCCCTCTCCTTCCTCTCTGAAATCAATAAAAATATATTTTTTTTTAAAAAAAAGAGACAGAAAGAACCTGAGTAAGGAAAGGGGGGAGGGGGAGGGACAGCCGCTCAGCTCTGTGAGCAGAGGGACAAATGTGACGGGGTCAGGGCACGTCCATGAGGTTCTCATTCACTTTCAGTTTCACCCAAACTCCCGGCAAATCGCGGGAACTCTCGAGGACCTTCTCACGGAGACACTTAGGCAGCTGGACAGAGCATCCCCCAGGATTATCAGGACGGATCGTAACCCAGGGCAAAGGGTTCCTGTCCACGCAGACCCCACATGGCCTTCATTGAAAGCCGTTGCTCTCTGTTCTCTCCGCCTGCGGACCCGTGGGCTCAGGCTGCCCTGGGACGCCAAGATCGGGTCCAAGGCTCCTCGTAACGCCCCAGACTCCGTGCAAAGACTTGTTGGATGAGATAGCAAACCACAAGAACAGTTTCCTGTGTGTGTGTGTGTGTGTGTGTGTCTGTGTGTGTGTGTGTGTGTGTCTGTGTGTGTGTCTCTGTGTGTGTCTGTGTGTGTGTGTCTGTGTGTGTCTGTGTCTGTGTGTATGTGTGTGTGTGTCTGTGTGTGTCTGTCTGTGTGTGTCTATGTGTGTGTGTGTGTGTGTGTGTGTGTGTCTGTGTGTGTGTGTGTGTGTGTCTGTGTGTGTATGTGTATGTGTGTGTGTGTCTGTGTGGGTCTGTGTGTGTGTGTGTGTGTGTATGTGTGTGTGTCTGTGTATGTGTGTGTGTGTCTGTGTGTATGTGTGTGTCTGTGTGTGTATCTGTGTGTGTCTGTGTGTGTGTCTGTGTAGGTCTGTGTGTGTGTCTTGTGTGTGTGTGTGTGTATGTGTGTGTGTCTGTGAGTGTGTGTGTGTAGTGTGTGTATGTGTGTGTATGTGTGTGTATGTGCGTTTGTGTGTGTGTGTGTGTGTGTTGAAAGGTTGTGCATCTTTGGCTGATAAAAGTACTTGAGGGAAAGTTAGAATTTTTAAAAAATCTTTATTGTTGAAAGTATTACATTCATTCCCTTTTCCCCCCATTGACCTCTCCCGCCCACCTCCGCCCCCAGCCCAGGCCTTCCCTCTCCGATTGTCTGTGTCCATGGCTTATGCATAAGCATCAAGGTCTTTGGTTGATTTTTTCTCCTCCCCCCCGCCCCCTGCCCCCACCTGCCCTCTGAGATTCACACTTTGAAAATGTAAGAGGTGCTGATATTTTGAAAGGACCACATCCCTGGGGCGCTGACAGACGGGGTCCTAGTGCACCCCACGGCCGAGCTGGCCCTGGCTCCGGCAAGTGCGCCATGAGCACCCCCTCACTGCCCTCATCCAGAGCAAGAATAACCACCAGCTCACGCTCCGCTCCCCGGCAGCTGGAGTCTTTATTTAACACCGTCGCTCTAACACGTGCTTTATTGTATAAATAATGCATGAGGCATTTGCATGTAAATAAACGCACACTTGCTGATGGAGGCAGGAAAACGAAGGCCCTGGCCGCCCCCTCCACTCGCCTCTCCTCACGTCCCCATTCCGAGAAGTGCCCACCGTTCGGCCGGCTGCGTGTTGTCTCGGATTGCTCCCGGGGGGGGGCGGGGGAGGGTCTTTAGGAAGTTGTAAGCCTCGGGGTCGTTTCCGGGCGGGTGGACAGGCCCACAGTCAGCCTCCGGCCGCAGGTCCCGGGGGCCATCCACGCGGAGGGAGGGTCTGGGGAGGGTTGTGACCACAGCGTCCTCAGGCCTCGGGTGGGGGCGCGGTGCTGGGCGCGCACAGCCGTTTTCCTGGTTGTCACCCCTAAACGCGCAGCATGCGGTGGGACGCTGCGTTCACCTTGTGTCGGGGTTCCATGCTGGGGGGGGGGGGGGGAGGAGGTGCCCAGGAGGCTGTGCGGGGCTGACGTTAATGGCAGCCGCTCTGCCGGGGACGCGGGTGGGGGTGGGTTTGTCATCCTGCGGGTCCGGAGCCCGTTCCTCACTGATCTGCGTGGAGAGTAAGATGGGGGGTCTCAGAGGTGGGGGGCTCGTCCCCTCCCCTCCCGCACCTGGTGGTCAGGCACTGAGGCCCCAGAAGGCTGTCCTTGTCTCAGTCACACGGCCACTTGGTGGCAGAATCGGACGGACCACGGCCACGCCGGCTCCCGCGTGACCACAGCCCTGTGCCCCCTGGGTCTGGCTTCGCTGAATGGCCGGTCAGCCACCCCACTGCCCACAGACACGGGGCGTCCCAGGCCAGCACCCACGGGCCTTTCTGTTTAGACAGGGAAGCGGGACTGTTCCGTTAAGAAGTTCATTGATTTTTTACATTTAAACACGTGAACATAATAGTTTTCTGGAGTTGCATTTGTATTTATTTATTTGTTTGACATTTGGTATTATTTTATTACTAGAGGCCCGGTGCACGAAATTCACGTACAGGTAGGGTCCCTAGGCCTGGGCGTCGATCAGGGCCTTCCTTCCCCCGGCTGCTGGCCAGGGCCTTCCTTCAGTCCGCGCCGCCCCCTGGTGGTCAGCGCATGTCATAGCGAGTGGTTGAACTCCTGGTCAGTCAAACTCCCTCCCTCCCTCTCTCCCCCCTCCCTCTCTCTCCCTCTATCTCTCTCTCACTCTCTTTCTCTCTCTCCCTCTCTCTCTCTCTCCCCCTCTCTCTCTCTCCCTCTCTCTCCCTCTCTCTCCCTCTCTCTCCCTCTCTTTCCCTCTCTCCCTCTCTCTCTCCCTCTCTCTCTCCCTCTCTCCTTCCCTGCCCATGGTGGACCTGCTGTGGAAATGATCGGATGGGAGCTCATGTGTAAGCTTCATGAGTGTTTTCATTTCAGTCCCTGATACTGAGACGGACCGACCCCCCCTCCCCCCACCTCAGCCACAGCCACCTCCAGCCTCACCCACCTCCAGACACCATCTCCCTCAACTTTAAATGCGAAGTTGCTTTTTATTTATAAAAACTCCTAGAATATGTGTTTCTGTCACCCCTGAGACGAGTGATTTATTCTCATTTCCTGGAGAGATTCACGGAGGAGAAACCACCTCCCAGAGGATTCAGTATTAAGTCTGTTTCGAAGCCCAAACGTTATCTGCAGAACCAAGCGCTAAACACCTTGTGCGAGGAAATGCACACACGTTTAATACCTTATGTACTTTGTATGGAATTGATTCATTTTATCGTCATTTCCCCACACGTTCCTATGAATATCAGTCACGGCCACTCTGAGATGGTTAACGTGTTAAAAATAGAACAAGCCCGGCCGGCGTGGCTCAGGGGTTGAGCATCGACCTGTGAACCAGGAGGTCAGGGGTTCAATTCCCGGTCAGGGCACAGGCCCAGGTTGCGGGCTCCATCCCCAGCGTGGGGCGTGCAGGAGGCAGCTCATCAATGATTCTCTCTCCCTTTCCCTTCCTCTCTGAAATCAATAAACACATATTTAAAAATAGAACAAAGTGAATCAAAGTCTTGGGAATTCATATTATGCCTTCTTTATATTTTTAACGTAGAACAGAAACTAAATGGCAGGAAGCGAGTGCTTGGATAGGGGTGTGCATGTGGGCCTGAATGCTAATAAAACGCGTGAACATGAAATAAAGCAGAATGAAAATCACTATTTCCCATGGGAAGACTTTATTATCTGCGAACCGGCCATTTCCAGAACGAGACAGCCATGCCTGGCGGGGGGAGGAAGGGAGGGAGACAGCCATGCCTGGGGGGTGGGGGGCAGACAGCCATGCCTGGGGGGGAGGGGGGACAGCCATGCCTGGGGGGGAGCCGGGGGGGGGCAGCCATGCCTGGGGGGGGGAGGAAGGGAGGGAGACAGCCATGCCTGGGGGAGGGGGGGGGGAAGCGGGGGGGGAGGGGGGAGGGGGGACAGCCATGCCTTGGGGGGAGGGGGGAAGCGGGGGGGCAGCCATGCCCGGTGGGGGGATGACCACGCAGGAGCCCGATGGACAGTCCTGACCAGGAAGCGCCCAGGGGGCATCTTGTCCTTCTTCCCACACGTGACTCCGTCCTGAGGCCCCGCCCCGGCGCTGCCAGGCCCGGGAGCACCAGCCACATGCCAGCCACGTGCCCGGCTTCCTCGGAAGAGAAGGCGTTGGGGGTCCCCCTGTGAACCCCCGGACACACAGCCGTGACCAGCCGTGGGGGACGGTGATCGCTTCGTTTCGCTCGCTGAGAGACGCCCCTCCAGCTGCTGGAAACGCGCGGTCCGCAGCTGACAGGCCTCGATGGACAGAACAGGATCCGGGAAATGTGCTGGGTCAGCGGCCACCAGGGGCCCCCTTCCCGGGAAGGTGGTGAGGGTCGCACTGGCGGAGAGTGGCAGAGGGCCACCCTCAGAAAGCGGGCCCCTGTCCGTGGGCGACCCCCATGCCGGGGTTCTGGTCCCAGCTTTAACGAGGGGTGCTGCCATCTGGAGGAAGGGGCTGCGCGTAGATGATGAAGGAGTCCGGAGACGAAAGATAGTTTTGAAAGGCATTGGGGTCAGAGGGTCTTCAGCTAAAGGAGCTGAAAGACTACCTCGTTGTCTAGGACCCCTGCTGTTTATTAACAGTTTGTCCTAAGGCGAGGTGGAGACATACACTTCAAAGGGTGGGGTTTACAGAAGCATTGTCAGATTGGGGAATAGTCTACGGCTGTTCAGGTGTTTGGCCAACAGGAGGCAATAACATGCAGATTAAGATGCTCTGAGCTGTCTGGCAGCAAACAGTAACATTCAGGTTTGGGGGAAGTGCCGTTTAGCCGTCCCAACAGGTAAACTACATACGTGGCTCAGCCCTTGTTGAACCGCCCAAGCTTCACCAGCCTTTTGATGAAACTCTTGTAATTATGACATGCTGGATTTGGCTTCCGGCACCCCTGGTCAGGCTCAGAGGCCAGGACATGGCCCCAGGTCAGCCTGGCACCCAGGGCACAGACAGAGTGGAAGGAAAAGTGCAGGGATGGGCGGGGTCAGGGTCCTGGTGCCGGAGAATTGGCGGTGAGTGCGCCCGGTTCCTAAGACGGAAGTAACTCGGCTGGATGGTCCAGGGGTCGCTGCATTGTAGACTTTGCAGCAGCTGCGGGTGCAACACGCTCAGCAGCAGCTCAGGCTCTGCAGCCTCCTTGGAGGTACCGCAGCGGCGGGAAGGTGCAGGGCAGGGGGCGCAGCGGACGGAAGGTGCAGGGCAGGGGGCGCAGAGGAGGGAAGGTGCAGGGCAGAGGGCACAGCGGCGGGAAGGTGCCGGGCAGGTGGCTCAGTGGCCGGACGTTTCTAGAAGCACAGCTCAGCGGTGGGCAGCTCGCGGGCCTGAGCCTCGGGAACAGACAGTCTCTCAGGATGCAGTTTCGGGACTGGCAGCTGCTGGCCACACAGCAGGAGGGGGTGAGGCCGCCGGGGACGGGGCCAGGGTTTCGACCGCTTCTGCACCAGGAGCCGCCCCGTCTGCAGGGGTGCAGGGGCGGGGCGCTCACGGGTGAGCAGGGCAGGCGCACGAGGCGTGTGGGGCCGACGCCCAGGGTCCGGCCGGCTGCAGGGGCGCGGGCGCTGGGCGTGGGGCCGTGGGGCGCGCGCCCCTGGGTCCATGTCCACGTGCATGGGCGGCGGCCGGGGCGGCGGCCGGGGCTGGGTCCTGGTCCCGCGCTGGGGGTCCCCCTGGCACCGCAGGCCATGCCCCCTGCGGGAGCGGGACGGCGGCCGGGCGCGCAGCAGGTCCGGGGGTGCCAGCTCGCGGTGCAGGCGCTGGGCTCGCAGCTCCACGCGTGTCCGGGGCCTTCCTGGCGGTCACCCAGGAGCCACAGGGTCCCGTGGTGGCGGCTGGGGAGGCAGAGCCCAAAGGCAGGGCTGGCGTCACCCGAGCAAACGGCAACCGAGGGCGCCCCCGGGTCCCAGCAGCGGGGTGCGCAGGGGGCGCCCAGGAGACACGGGGAGCCGCGGTGCATGTCCAGCTGCGCCCAGCCCAGCTCCGCGCTGCAGGGAGGCCGGGGTGGCGGGGGAGGCCGGGGTGGCGGGGGCCCCTTATATGTCCCCCGTGACCGAGGTGCCTCTCGCCTCTTCCTTCCCCCCGGGACAAGCACGGCGACCTCTCATTAGTGCCGTGGCGGCAGCGGTGGCCCACGCGGTCAGCAGGTCACTTAGATCTTCAAAGGGTCCCTGATGGCCACCTGCCGCCCACCTCCCTCGTCCCCGCAGGGCCGGCGGGGCAGACGCCAAGGGCACTCGGCCTGCAGCCGGGGACAGGTGCGTCCGGCTCCCGGTTATTACGGGTTAACGAGGAGTCCCTCAGACAGGAGGGGGGCCCTGGGCGGGGAGGAGGGGGACACAGCCACCGGGAGACAGACTGGCTCCCCTCGGAGTCCCCGCCGCGCAGGCCTGTCCTGGTGACCCGCCCTCTGGCTGTCGGGGGCGTCCCACCCGTCAGGCCCCAATCCCAGGAGACGGGTGACCCACACAAGGTCAGAGGTGACCCTGACCTCCCGGTCAGTGTGGCCAGTGACCAGCACTCCTGGCGGCCCCGGGCCGAGCCGGCGGTGATGCACCCTGAACCCCGATGCTGTCCGAGGGGGACATTTTCCGTCTTTTTAAAATACGTCTTTATTGATCTCAGAGAGGAGGGGAGAGGGAGAGAGAGAAACATCAATGAGGAGAGAGAATCCTGGACCGGCTGCCTCCTGCTCGCCCCACACCGTGACCTCCTGGCTCATAGGTCAGTGCTCAACCCCTGAGCCACGCCGGCCAGGCCGCTTTTCTCGCTTTCCTGTATTTCTCCCGAAATAAATGTACTCTCCTTGCACATGCACTTTACTTTATTCCAGGTTGAAAAATGTAGCTGTTTGGGTCTGTGCCCACAAAGGGGGTGTCCGTGTGTAACATTTATTTGCAAACCCGGCAGTCCTATGGGCCTTGTCCATAGAAATAACACCTTTCACTCCGTAGGTGACGGCTCAGGGGAATTTTGCAAGATTTTAATTTAAACTAAAGAATGGACCTTTTGTTCCTGAAAACAGATGGTAATTCAGACCTACGGCCTCCGCAGAGCTGGAAAGAGCTGCGAGTTTATAAACAGCAGTGGGGTGGGGGGGAGGGGAGCAGCTGTGGGGTCAGAGGGGGGAGGGGAGCAGCTGTGGGGTCAGAGGCGGGGGGAGCAGCTGTGGGGTCAGAGGGGGAGGGAGCAGCTGTGGGGTCAGGTGGTGGGGGGAGCAGCTGTGGGGTCAGAGGGGGGAGGGGAGCAGCTGTGGGGTCAGAGGGGGGAGGGGAGCAGCTGTGGGGTCAGAGGGGGAGGGAGCAGCTGTGGGGTCAGAGGGGGGGAGCAGCTGTGGGGTCAGAGGGGGGAGGGAGCAGCTGTGGGGTCAGAGGGGGGAGGGAGCAGCTGTGGGGTCAGAGGGGGAGGGAGCAGCTGTGGGGTCAGAGGGGGGAGGGAGCAGCTGTGGGGTCAGAGGGGGGGTGGGAAGCTGTGGGGTCAGAGGGGGGAGGGAACAGCTGTGGGGTCAGAGGGGGAGGGAGCCACTGTGGGGTCAGGGGGGGAGGGAGCAGCTGTGGGGTCAGTGGGGGAGGGAGCAGCTGTGGGGTCAGAGGGGGAGGGGAGCCGCTGTGGGGTCAGAGGGGAGGGAGCCGCTGTGGGGTCAGAGGGGGGAGGGAGCAGCTGTGGGGTCAGAGGGGGGAAGAGAGCAGCTTTGGGGTCAGAGGGAGGAGGAGAGCAGCTGTGGGGTCAGAGGGGGGAAGAGAGCAGCTTTGGGGTCAGAGGGGAGGGAGCAGCTGTGGGGTCAGAGTGGGGAGGGGAGCAGCTGTGGGGTCAGAGGGGAGGGAGCAGCTGTGGGGTCAGAGGGAGGAGGAGAGCAGCTGTGGGGTCAGAGGGGGGAGGGAGCAGCTGTGGGGTCAGAGGGGGGAGGGAGCCGCTGTGGGGTCAGAGGGGGGAGGGAGCCACTGTGGGGTCAGAGGGGGGAGGGAGCAGCTGTGGGGTCAGAGGGGGAGGGAGCCGCTGTGGGGTCAGAGGGGGGAGGGGAGCAGCTATGGGGTCAGAGGGGGGAGAGGAGCAGCTGTGGGGTCAGAGGGAGGAGGAGAGCAGCTGTGGGGTCAGAGGGGAGGGAGCCGCTGTGGGGTCAGAGGGGGGAGGGAGCCACTGTGGGGTCAGAGGGGGGAGGGGAGCAGCTATGGGGTCAGAGGGGGGAGAGGAGCAGCTGTGGGGTCAGAGGGAGGAGGAGAGCAGCTGTGGGGTCAGAGGGGAGGGAGCCGCTGTGGGGTCAGAGGGGGGAGGGAGCCACTGTGGGGTCAGAGGGGGGAGGGAGCCGCTGTGGGGTCAGAGGGGGGAAGAGAGCAGCTGTGGGGTCAGAGGGGAGGGAGCAGCTGTGGGGTCAGAGAGGGGAGGGGAGCAGCTGTGGGGTCAGAGGGGGAGGGAGAAGCTGTGGGGTCAGAGGGAGGAGGAGAGCAGCTGTGGGGTCAGAGAGGGGAGGGAGCAGCTGTGGGGTCAGAGGGGAGGGAGCAGCTGTGGGGTCAGAGGGGGGAGGGAGCCGCTGTGGGGTCAGAGGGGGAGGGAGCAGCTGTGGGGTCAGAGGGGGAGGGAGCAGCTGTGGGGTCAGAGGGGGGAGGGGAGCAGCTGTGGGGTCAGAGGGGGGAGGGGAGCAGCTGTGTGGTCGGAGCGGGGAGGGAGCAGCTGTAGGGTCAGAGGGGGGAGGGGAGCAGCTGTGGGGTCAGAGGGGGAGGGAGCCGCTGTGGGGTCAGAGGGGGGAGGGGAGCCGCTGTGGGTTGTGTGTGCAGCCGATGCCCTCAGACCAGACAAGCAGGCTCCGCCCTGTCCTCTCCTGGATGGTTGTTAAAAGCTATAAACACCCTGCAAACCGCAGGCCCCTCCCCGCGTCCCGGCTCCCGGCTCCCCGCTCCCCGTGCCTCTCAGCATCGGCTCCCTAAGGTGAGGGGCCTGCTCTCCCGCACCCCCTCCAGCACCACAGCCGCCGTCTGGGGGGCGCCTCGGGGAGAAGGCCGGTGTCGGGGAGCACATTTCGTCCCCCGTTGGCCCCAGCGGCCCTGGGTTCTGGGCGGCAGAACGGGGGAAGGTGCAGAGGCAGCTGGTCGCCGGCCCCTGGGTCTTCGTGGCGCACAGAGGCCGGGGCGCCGTCCCTGCGCCTGTCACCCCGCGGTCCCTCGTCCTGTTTTCTCACTTTCTTTTTTTTTTTTTTTAAATATATTTTATTGATTTTTTCACAGAGAGGAAGAGAGAGGGATAGAGAGTTAGAAACATCGATGAGAGAGAAACATCAATCAGCTGCCTCCTGCACACCCCCTACCGGGGATGTGCCCGCAGCCAAGGTATATGCCCCTGACTGGAATCGAACCTGGGACCCTTGAGTCCGAAGGCCGACGCTCTATCCACTGAGCCACACCGGTTTCGGCCTGTTTACCCGCTTTCTATTAATCGTTTGTAATTTACACCATTCCAGGTGTCCCCTCCCTCCTCCTCTGTCCCCCGCCCTCCGCCCCGCGTGGAGAATGTCGGCGAGATCATTTGAGCCGAACTGTCTGAGTCTGGGGCTCGGCTTCCTTCCAGCAGGTCTGAGGGGGAGGAACAGAAGGAGTCGCCATCTGTGAGCCCCTGCGTCCCTCCGAACAGCAGGAAACGATGGAGCGCGTCATCCGGGCCGGGTGGCTCAGTGGTTAGGCGTTCACCTGGGAACCAGGAGGTCACGGTGCGGGGTCAGGGCACATGCCTGGTGCGGGCTCCGTCCCCAGGAGGGGGCGTGCAGGAGGCAGCCGATCCATGTTTCTCACGTGGATGTTTCTCTCTCTCCTCTCCCTTCCTTTCTTTCTGAAATTAATAAAACATATTTTAAAACAAGAAAGAAGATTTCCAGCCATCAGGCGGTTTTGAGAAATCCCCGTTCCTTTCGAGGAACAAGAAACAAACGCCCTTTATCGAGGCAGCTGATTCCCGGCAGCTCACTGAGCGGGGAAGGCTGACAGGGTCCCCGTTTCCTCCAAAGGTCAGACGTCCTGGAGGGTGAGCACAGAAGATCAAAGAGCAAAACCCTCCCAGCAAGTGGCCCTTAAAGACAGGAATGGAGGCCCGGTCTAGCCTCTAGGTCCGTGGTCGGCAAACTCATGAGTCAACAGAGCCAAATGTCAACAGGACAACGATTGAAATTTCTTTTGAGAGCCAAATTTTTTAAACTTAAACTATATAGGTAGGTACATTGTTATTAACTTAATTAGGGTTCTCCTAAGCTGGCCTTTGCTAAAAACTCAAGCGGTCAAAGAGCCGCATGTGGCTCGCGAGCCGCAGTTTGCCGACTACTGCTCTAGGTCATGCTCAGATGTTAGCTTCTTTCTTTGCCACGATATACACATATAATTATGCTCTCACTCCACCTGCCACAGAGCTGTTAGATGAAGCGACAGTGATCCCGTGATTTGTAACAGCAAATTGTATGCAAATCCAGACCCACAGCGATGAGATTGTGAGGAGTGAGTCAGAGCGGGTCTTAAAGGAGCCGGGTAACCTCGAGTGCCGTCACACGGCTGGCTGCGCGATCAGAAACCGTCTCAAGAGCTGAAGGGCATGAACAAAATACAACATTTAGGAAACAGCCTGGCCAGGTGGCTCGGTGGCTGAGTGACGACCTATGAGCCAGGAGGTCACAGTTCAATTCTTGGTCAGGGAACATGCCCGGGTTTTGCTAGGTGGTTAGCATTGACCTATGAACCAGGAGGTCACAGTGTGATACCCGGTCAGGACACAGGACCTACCCCCAGTGGGGGGCGTGCAGGAGGCAGCCGGCCCATGATTCTCTCTCATCATTGACATTTTTCTCTCTCTTCCTTCCTCTCTCTGAATCAATTAAAAACACACACACACATTTAGGAAACAAATCCAGACAAAGCACGTTTTAGAACTAATAACCCATCGGGTGGAAAGCCAGGGCCGAGAGCGGATCTGTGGGTGCCTTTCCGGGGAACCCGGTGTGACTGTACTGAGGGGGGTTGACAGGCGTTCAGCATCTGAGGTGGACCTGCCGTGGCGGCCGGGTGGGGGTGGGTCACCCCTTTTTGGTCACCATGGAAACATGTTGACCGGTGGTCCCCTCTCAGGAGCTCAGGACGTGCTGATGTGAACCCAGAGCGAACGGGTCGGGTCTGCAGGACGCGGGAGGAGGGGAGGAGAGCGTGAGTGTGCGAGGACCCGAGGAATGCGTGGCCCGCAGTGGGTGCCGATCAGTGCTGCTCTTCCTCTAATCGTCTAACGGCTCAGGTGGGGCTTCCAGTCGCCCGTCAGAGCAGAGGAAACGGTTGCTATTCATTTCCTTCGCTGTCGCAAATCCAGACTCCGGGAACCTCTGTCTTCTCCGAGCGTCAACGCCGAAGACGAGCAGCTCTGCGGCACGCCGCTGAGAGACTGGGTCCCGTTGGCCGCTCTTATCTAACCGGCATTCCCGGGGCCGCGGCGTGGTTAAGAGTAAGGGCTCGTGTGCCGATGTCCCGGGTTCGAATCCTGTCTCTGAGGCTCCCTGGGAGTGTCCGTTAGCAGCCACACGTCCCTTTAACTCCATTTCCATGTGGTCACAGCCGAGTCAACAATAGTATCGTCCGCAGAGGCGGCTGCGAGGGTCCAGTGAGCTCATCAAGGACGGGTGGACAGTCAGGGGAGCAACGCCTCAAGGCCCCGGCCGGTTGGCTCAGTGGCTAGAGCATCAGCCTGTGAACTGAAGGGTCCTGGGTTCGACTCCCAGTCAGGGCACATGCCCGGGTTGCGGGCTCGATCCCCAGAGTGTGTGTGTTGCAGAGGGGTGTGGGGGGCGTGCAGGAGGCAGCCGATCCATGATTCTCTCTCATCATTGATGTTTCCATCTCTCTCCCTCTCCCTTCCTCTCTGAGATCAATAAAAATGTATTTTAAAAAGCCTCACTGGGATCTCCAGGGGGCACGTCTCACTATTTTTAAGGCTGCGCCGAGGACACGGCTGTGTGAGCTTTCTCGTGCGTCGGCCCTGACGTGGTCTTCTGTGAGCGTCTGAGGTGCATTGCAAAGAGCTCCCCGACAGCCTAGTGTTTTTGTAGTTAAAGGTGCGTTTGATTTCCGAAGTCTGGGGATGCAGGGGCTATTTCCACATTGTCACGCTGATGACACGCTTGCCGTGACCAGTGGAAGTGTCACGCGTGCCTGCCGGCGGCGTGCAGCTGAAGGATGAGCGTGGTCACCGAGCCGCTGGCTTGTGCGCCGGCATCCGGATCCACAGACTCTCCGCCTGAGATAATTCACTCAGACGCTGGTCTCTGTGCAACTAAACACAACAGGATTCAGCAAACTGTGTTTGTTTTGTTTTGTTCTGTTGGTAATCCTCACCCCAGGATGTTTTCCATTGATTTTTAGAGAGAGAGAGAGAGAGAGAGAGTGGAGAGAGAGAGGGAGGGGGAGAGAGACAGAGAGAAGCACGGATGTGAGAGAGACACCTGGATTGGCTGCCTCCCACATGTGCCCCGACCAGGGCCAGGAATCAAGCTTGCAACCGAGGTATGTGCCCCTGACTGGAATCGAACCCAGGACCCCTCAGTCCGCGGGCCGACGCTCTGTCCACTGAGCCACACCATCTAGGGCTCCAGGGAAGTTTCCATGTCACGGGAGGAACGCTCCGGAGAGCTCCTTCTTGAGCCCCGTGGGAGGGGCCCGCTCTGGGCCTATGGAAGCTGTGAGGTCATCTTTACAGACGTCTGCCTCCTGGAGTCGGGAGTCTTCCAGAACCGGAAACATGGCCTCGCACGCTGCCTCCGAGGCGTTGGAGGTGACGTCCCGGGAACTAGGAGGGACGAGTCCAGCAGCCGCGTGGCCGCCGAGGGCACCTTCCCTGGCCTTTGTGGCGGGTGCTCTTCTCACTCACAGCAGTCCCTTCCTCTGGGGAGCTTGGCCTGAAGGAGGCGGGACCTCCGTAGCCATGGTGACGCGGCGGCCTCTCGACAGCATCCTCCACAGCCACGCCCATCGGCGGTCCTGCGATGCCCAGGGCGGGTGGGAGGCTGAGGCGCTGCTCCCCAGGGAGAGACTGAGGATGCGTGTGGAGCTTTTCAGGGAAGAGCAGGAGGGTCCTGAGACTGGGCGGGGCGAGCACCTGTCACCTGTCACATTTATGTAAACACGTTTGAAATGTCCCCGAGAGCACGGCACTTGGTGCAGAGGGAACGCACGGTCTCTCCTCAGAGTGTCACTTTTTTTTGTTGTTGTTGTTCATGTAGCGGAAGAAAAAATACTTGACATCCCACAGGGAGGATTTTCAAAGCTGTGAAACACACTTTCTGAGAGTGTTACCTGGAAACCCCGGGGGGCTCGGCTGCCTCTGTGTCCAATCACGGAGGCAGGGCTGCATCCTATCGGGCACTTACTGAGAAGGCCAGCCCACCCAGAAGACGGGGTGCTTACAGGCATCGACCCCTGTCTTCCAGCAGGTGCGGAGCACAGGGCTGTAAGGGGAAGGGCGGGTGAGGCTGGGGACGGGATGCAGCTACGGGCAGGCTGGGGGTCCTCGGATGTCAGCTGTTGTCCTTAGTCACCAGGCGACGAGATGATGGTGATGAGATGGTGGAGATGAGATGATGGTGATGAGATGGTGGCGATGAGATAATGGTGATGAGATGAGGTGGATGAGATGATGGTGATGAGATGATGGTGATGAGATGGTGGTGATGAGATGGTGGTGATGAGATGAGGTGGATGAGATGATGGCGATGAGATGGTGGTGATGAGATGAGGTGGATGAGATGATGGTGATGAGATGGTGGTGATGAGATGATGGTGATGAGATGATGGTGATGAGATGATGGTGATGAGATGATGGTGATGAGATGGTGGTGATGAGATGGTGGTGATGAGATGGTGGTGATGAGATGATGGTGATGAGATGATGGTGATGAGATGATGGTGATGAGATGATGGTGATGAGATGGTGGTGATGAGATGATGGTGATGAGATGGTGGCGATGAGATGATGGTGATGAGATGGTGGTGATGAGATGAGGTGGATGAGATGATGGTGATGAGATGGTGGCGATGAGATGGTGGCGATGAGATGGTGGCGATGAGATGATGGCGATGAGATGGTGGCGATGAGATGGTGGTGATGAGATGGTGGCGATGAGATGATGGCGATGAGATGGTGGTGATGAGATGAGGTGGATGAGATGAGGTGGATGAGATGGTGGTGATGAGATGGTGGTGATGAGATGATGGTGATGAGATGATGGTGATGAGATGATGGTGATGAGATGGTGGTGATGAGATGGTGGCGATGAGATGGTGGTGATGAGATGATGGTGATGAGATGAGGTGGATGAGATGATGGTGATGAGATGATGGTGATGAGATGAGGTGGATGAGATGAGGTGGATGAGATGAGTTGATGAGATGATAGTTTGACCCCTGCTGGGGTGGCCTGACCCTGCCTATGGGTTCTGCTTGCTGAAGTCACAGCTGAGTCACCTCTACCATCGCTCCACACAGGGCTTGAAAGGAAACTTAAGGAAAACGTACCCCTCTTCACACATGAGAAGAGTACCCCCATACACACACACACACATGTTCTGAGGTTTATCATGTGCGATCACTTTTCAGATTCACTCAGGGCCCTGTCAGGAGGGAGCCTCGGGTCACGTCGCACACGTGAGGCTGTTGGGGCGGGAATCACAGACGGGACTCAGGGCCGGGAGGTCTGGCAATTGTCAACGACCCCCCAGCCGAGCCCTCGTCGTGGTGACGTTATGGCCGCGTTTCCTGGGAGAGCAGCGAAGGGCTGCGTCCGCTCCGGGTGGGGGTGGTGACAGCCGGTGGCAGCAGGAAGAGGGCACGGCGGGGACAGGGACCCCAGGCAACCAGCGGGAATCGCGGGGTGCGGGAGGCTCGCGGGTGGGAAGGGCGAGGACTAGAGCGAACACGCGAGCGGAGAGAGGGCGGGCGCCTGCTCAGGGCTCCCCTGCCTCAGGTCACGCGTGTGAAGCCAGGGGAGACCCGGTGAGTCTCCTGTCCGTCCTGGTTACTCGGTTTCCCTCTGGTGAATTCTGGGGAGGCGATGGCCGCGTGGGGTGCCCTCCTGGTCCCTCCCTGCGGTTGGTCTCCAGGCGATGCCAGCCGGGGCTCCCCCTTCGCCAGAGCGTCCATCCTGTGAGTGTCGCCTGGTTTGGCTCCCATCTCCCTCCTCTGTTCACCCAGAACAGGGCTTCCCGCGTCTCAGCGTGTGGAGCGCAGGGTCCCGTGTCCTCGCCCCCGTTCACCTGTCACTGCCGGGCCCGCTGATGGGCGTGTGTTCCTCCCCTGTTCCAGCTCTTGTCCTGCTTCTCCGTGACCATGGCTGCCAGGGGGTGGGATGCAGGGCCTGTGTGTGGAGGGCTGGGCCTGGGAACACGCGTGAGCCTGGCTCCGGCCACGGTCACGCTGCTTGAAAACAGTTGCCCCCCTGGCCTTGCCTTCAGCTCCCCACGTGCACTGAAGGGGCACCTGTCGGGGCTGCTTTTGCTCCGGCACCAAGGGCACCCCCGTGTCCCCCGTTTTCTCTCTGTCAGGTGTGAGCGCTAATAGCCCGGTGAGCTCCGCGTACCTCCCCTCCCTCCGCAGGGCCCTCCCCGAGTCTGTGCGCTTCCCCCATGCGGTGCTGGCCAGGACGCCTCGGCCATGACCTCGGTGCCTCCTCTGCAGGCTCTGAGCGCCCCGTGTCTCCCCTCTGTCCTCGGGGATCCCAGTCCTCCTCCTGGCGTCCAATGTCCTGAATGCCCGTGTTGTGATTCGTCGACGGGAGAACGGATCCTGCCCCTGGGACCCCCTCCTGGCTCCACGCAGACGTGCAAGTCACGGCGTCTGAGCCCCTGTTTCCGTGGAGATAACACCTGGTGCAGCAGAACCCCAGCCTGCCCGGCGGGCGGCACGGGGTGGAGCACTGTCCCCGCACAGTCAGCAGCCGTCAGGAGTCACGTCCCTTCCAGGTGCTCTGACCGCGACCTCTGACCTCTGTGGTTTCTCCTTCAGACCCACAGCCCGCCTCACCCGAAACCATGTCCGGCAGGTGCAGATGGAGGCACCGCACACAGTTCCCGGGCAGGACCCTCAGATTCCCAGACCCGGGCCCCTCAGGACCCTCAGATTCCCAGACCCGGGCCCCTCAGGACCCCCAGGCAGCGGGGCTCCCGCAGGCTCTTGGCGGGGGGCTGGGCGCCCCAGGTTAGAGAGGCTCCCTGGAACTCCCTCTCCCAGAGCAGAGCCGGGGGACACGGAGTAGGACAGTGGCCCTAGGGAGCAGGGGGCTGAGCTGCGGGGACCCTCCCAGCAGGAGGCTCCCGAGCCCAGGGCGTTCCCCCAGGTGCGCCTCCCCCTGGGTGGGTGCCCACCCCCCCGGCTCCCGGCAGACACCCCCCTCCCTCCCGGGGACTGGCTGCTCCCGCCCTGACGGCATTCCGTGAATAGTTGTCCTGCTGCCAGGGACACACCCCAGTTTCGCCTCAGCTCTTCCTGCTGCATCCAGGCACTCTGGCCCCCACTCCCCTCACGCCCGGGTTCTCAGCAGCGAGACGGAACCCCTTCTCCCGGACGGGGCGCAAGAGGGGGCGATCAGCCGCGTTTTTATCCGAAAGTGGTGGGGACCCCACGCCGAAGCCCAGGCCAGCGGCTCGCGAAGCAGGACCGACCCCTCGTTCCCGAAGTGTTCAGCCTGGTGACCAGCCAGATGCGGAAACTGGACACGTGTGGTGGGTTTTATGAACCGATTTCAGGATAAAATAATGCGTGTATCCCAGAATTGTGCCCAGATTACATCCACATGGAAATCGCCCCATAAAAATGCTGACACGGAAAATCCCTCTTCATGGGAACGCTCCCCCCACCTCCCGCCCCCCGTAAAGTGGTTTCCAGAGGCCTGACGTTTCTTCAAGTGTCTCCATGGCGACCGGTGAATTCAGTAGCATTTCTTTGGAGGCTGTTTTTTTCCATTGAAATCTTTCTGCTTTATTCCTGTTTATTGTTTCATTAAAATAATTCTAATCCACTCAGCTACGGAGTATTTTAAAGACCTTGATGCATTTCTAATACCGTCCAATAGGCCATTGGATACTGTCACCGTGATGTTGAAAAATGCTTTGCCAATTAGCTATGGAAAATGGTATCTTACTGTGACCTGATCTGCATTTTAGATGCCTGCTGAGGTCCCCAACTTTGGATACTTTTATTGATTGTTTAGCTTCCTGGGTTTTGGATCTTGATGGTCAATGTTAGTATCAGTTGTTAAATATATTTCACTACATTTGATGCTTTTCCAAGAACCCAGAAGAAAATGACCACCTAGAAAGAGTAGTTTAGATCGATTTTAAAAATATATATATTTTTATTGATGTTAAAGAGGAAGGGAGAGGGAAGGAGAGATAGACACATCCATGATAAGAGAGAATCATGGATAGGCTGCCTCCTACACACCCCACACTGAGGATCGAGCCCACAACCCGAGCATGTGCCCTTGACCAGGAATTGAACTGTGACCTCCTGGTTCATAGGTCAACGCTTAACCACGGAGCACGCCGCTGGGCATAGCCCCTTCTTTATAAATACTTTCCTACCAGCCTAGATCTCTCCAGCCTTTGCTGTGTATGATTATCATTTCTTAATTCACACACACACACTCTACACACACACACACTCAATACTCACACGCACACACATGCACACACATGCACACACTCACACACATACACACTCACACACATACACACACACTCACACACACACACTCACATGCTCACACACATACACACACACATACACACACACACTCACACATACACACATACACACACTCACATACACACACTCACACACACACACTCACATACTCACACATACACACATACACACACTCATACACATACACACTTACACACACTCACATACACACACTCACACACACACTCACATACACACACACACGCTCACACACACTCACACACACACACACTCATTTACATTGCAAACAAAACATTCTGTACGTGTCTTATTGTCCTGACTGTATTCTAGAACCTTATTAGCTACCTGTCACCGAGCCCTTGTTATACACCAAGCACAGTTCTGCACATGTTGCATGTATCACTGACGGATTAATCGTCACGACACGCCTGTTTGAGACGGCGTGATGATCATTCTCAATGCGTGTGCGGAAACTTCTGTCGATTCTGAATAAATATTTGCCGACTAACACCATAGCTCCCAGCAGATAGAGCGTGGGTTTTCTTTCTCCCGTAAACCTTGACCTTCCTCATCAAGCCTGTGATCTCCTTTACGCACGCCCTCCCCGCCCATCCGTGCACGAGGGCGCGCCGACTGCCGAGGACGGTAAACAGCACGGGTTGGGAAGCGGTTCGGAGGGACCGGAGCCCATTCCGGCGCCCGATGGACGCATGTTTACCGCTCAGAGAAGACAGCCTTACCTGGAGCCGGTCCCCGCCAGCTCCGAAGACGAAGCGCGCCTCTCTCAGCCCGTCCTGTCGGATCGTCCGTAGGATCACCGGATCATAATCCCCGGGAAGATGGACAATCCCGGCCGGCCGTGGGCGTGGAGCCGGGCCCTGGAGAGGCCGCCACGCTGCCGCCACCTCCTCCTGCAGCCGCACGCTGCCCCGCGTTCTCGTGTGCGATGCGCACGGCTCTGCTCACGCCCGCTCCGCTCACTCGGCTCCCCCGCCCCGTGCACTGTCAGCGATGACATTGTACTAATCACACGTCCTGGCCGCCTGATGGAGGACGGAGGGGCGAAGGAATCCCGGCTGCTCTCTCAGTTACGCCCTTGAACTCCGCCCCTTTGACCTCCACAGGGTCCCTCCGTTTCCTCTCTCGGCCTACACAGTTTATGGAGGTCCAGTTCACATACAGTAAACGGAACATGTGTATTTGGTTAGACCTCACCCAGGGACATCTTCCCACTGATATTTAGAGAGAGTGGGACAGGGAAAGACAGCGAGAAACCTCGATTGGAACAAACACTTCCATGGCTCGCCTCTTGCACGAGCCTCGACCGGGGCCCAGGCCGGGGAGGAGCCTGCAGCCAAAGCTGTCCTCTCTAGGGGCAGGTGGGGGGGCCGTGGGAGAAGGTACATGCTCTTGACGGGAATCGAACCCGGGACCCTTCGGTCCGCAGGCGGGTGCTCTACCCACTGAGCACACCAGCCAGGGCACTAAACGTATTTAAAGGGTGACACTGGATACGTTTTGACATTGGTTTGTACCAAGATCACGGTCACATACCGCCGGCCCGTGCAGTTCCTCCCTCCCCCTCCCCCACCCCACCCTCCCTCCCTCTTCCCCGAGCAGCCTCTGTCCCTCTTCCACGTTTGATCTTGTCCTAACGTTTCACTAGACCCGTGGTCGGCAAACTGCGGCTCGCGAGCCACATGCGGCTCTTTGGCCGCTTGAGTTTTTAGCGAAGGCCAGCTCAGGAGGACCCCAATTAAGTTAATAACAATGTACCTACCTATAGAGTTTAAGTTTAAAAAATGTGGCTCTCCAAAGAAATTTCAATCGTTGTCCTGTTGATACCTGGCTCTGTGGACTCATGAGTTTGCCGACCGCTGGGCTAGACTAATGACATCACGCGGCGAACGCTCACGTCCCTTCCCTCCTGCACTCACTATAGGATGTTGAGACGCGCCCAGCGTGCGGCACACACAGCAGTTCATGCCTGTATTCCTGTGTGATGTCCCACTGCACGGACCACGTGATTTGCTTATTCATATGTCGATGGGCTGTGGGTTGTGGGCAGTTGTTTTTGGAAACGACAAACACAGATACCGCGGGCGTCTGTGTTCAGGGTTTGACGGACACGGGTCTCCCTTTCTCCGGGTGACGGCCGAGGGCGACACGATCTGGTCGGGGGAGCGGCCGGTGTGTGAGTTTTACGGGAACGCGACCGTGTCGTCTGCGTCCCACCTGCAGCGCCGGCGCGTCCGTCCTGCTCCTCGGCGTGTCCCAGCGGCTGGTGAGGCCAGGCTTTCAAACTTGCGGCCGTTACCTCAGCGCCGCGCAGCGCTGAGCGGTGGTCTCCGTCTGCCGGTGACGGAGGAGGCCGCGGCGCGCCCGGCCTAGGTCCCACCGGAAGGTCGTTCCTGGTGGAGAAACCGCTCGGTGTTCACGTTGTAACGGGTGGCCGTTTCCTCATTGTCAACCTCAGGGTTCTCTACAGATAGTTCAAACACAGCCTCTCTGTCGGACTGGGGCTCCCAGCATTCCCTCCCGGCCCGTGGCTGGTCCTGTTGTTCCTGCAATAGTGACTTTCTGACGGGCAGACGCGTGTCATTCCGGGGAAGTGCGGTTCGTGAACGTCTCGTTGTACGGGTGGGTGTAGGGGGTTGTGTCCAGGAGGCTTTGCCCAGCCTCATGCCTTGAAGGGCTTGTCCCCACGTGTTCTCCATCTGTTGGTGAAACCTAATTTTCCTCCTCGCCAATATCTCAGGCTCCGCTCGCAACGGTCCCCAGCGATGAATTCCCTGCTTCCGATGCCCATTTCTACCCTCAGCGACTAAACAAAACAGAAATTCAGTACAGATACAATAACCGTAATAATCTCAGAGTAATTGTGACAAAGGCATGCAGTTAGTTATGCGGCAGTCGCCAGTAGAGATCCATCGGTTATTAGGAGACGAAGACACGATGTGAAGCCACAGGGAAGACATCTCAAAGGCGTGGAAAACGACAGAAAAGGGACGAACAGGAGCCGGCTCGGTGAACAGACCGCCGCCCGCCCGGAGAGTAAAGGATGGATGGTGAGCTGCACGCCCTTCAGAGAACACAGCCACACACCGGCCTCTGGGGCCGCCCGCCCCCCCAGCGTGCGGCAGGAACATCCGGGCCTTCACTTCGACGCTGACAGCGAGGAGGGATTCCTCAGAGCACCTCCAGGCCTGCAGGTGTTGCACTTAAATGCATTGAGTACCTGGACCCAGACTTCGTGTGATGAAGGCCTGGGGGGCGGGGGCGGGGGACGGGGGTCAGTGAGGGAGACAAGGGGGACGTCTGTGACACTTTCAACAACAAAGAAAAAATTTTTTTTTAAAAAGGAAAAGCTGACCCTCACCGGTGTGGCCCAGTGGAGAGAGCGTCGGCCTGCGGACGGAAGGGTCCCGGGTTCGATTCTGGTCAAGGGCACGGACATCGGTCCTCCCTGGCTGGGGCCCTGGTCAGGGTGCGTGCTTCTCTCACATCCGTGTTTCTCTCTGCCTCTCCCTCTCTCCCACTCTCTCTAAAATCAATGGGGAATATCCCCGGGTGAGGATGAAGAAAAGAAAAAAAGCTGTTGTGTGGGTCGCTCACCTGTTAGAAGCAAGGCCGGCCACGAGGGGGCAGCAGCTGCTAGGACCCGGCAGGGAGGCGGAGGGAGCCCCAGGGGTGAGCCTGGCACCAGCAACCACCGTCCCCACAGCCCAGGGCTCTGGGCGCAGGCTGCTGGGCGGGAGGGACAGACGGAAGGAACAGGGACACGGGGGTGGCAGGTTCGGGCACACACAGCGGAGCGGGTCGGAGGGGTCAGGGCTGGGACAGGCTGCTGGCTGGCAGCTGGCGGCTCCGTCCAGACCTGGCCGGCCGGGACCTCGTGGCTAAGCAGAGGCGCTTCCCAGGCCCCGTGCCGAGAGGCAGACACTGCCGGAGGGAGCGGAGCGGCGGCCGGGCCGGCTGGTTAGCTACTGGGTGAAGGTGACCCCAGTGAGGCTCCAGGCAGAGCACCCCAGGTAGGGCTCCTCCCGTCGGAGCTGTGGCTTCTAGAAGCTTCTAAGGAGCATTGCCATCCCGTGCAGACCTCTCTGACCCACATGGGGCTGGCCCCGGCCGGGTGCTCCGTGGGTGGGCGGCGGCTGAGACGTGCAGGTGGTCACACAGCTCCCCCAGCACGGCCGAGGTTCGGAGCCAGGAAGCCGGACGGACGGACGGACGGACGGACGGCAGAGCCCAGGACCTGGGGGGCCCTGGAGAGCGAGGGATCCGTTCCAGGGCCGCCCCCAGCCCCACAGCAGCTCAGCCCGTCCCCCCGTCCTCCAGTCCCCTCACACGCCCACCCCTGGTCTCTGGTCTTCCTAGTGGCGTGTGCCCATCTTCCACATGTTCTCGGACTCGCGTTCAGACATGCAAACATGGTAAGGGAACATGCTCTCTTTTCCCTCCAAATATGTATACTGTTGTCATCTCGTGAAAATAAAACACACACCCTATATTATAAAACCCACAAAGCATTGCCTAGAAATAGTAGCATGACAATGAAGTGTGTAACTTCACACGAATTCAATGTATTTCACACCAAGAACATTTCCCAACTCAAAGCTGCGTAAGAAATAGCGAGGAGGGAAGCAGGGGCTTAGAGGCCCCGTCCCTGCCGCACGCCGCGCCTCGTGGTCCCAGATTGCGAGAGGGCGCAGGCCAGGCTGAGGGACCCCACTGGTCGGGGAGGGATCGCAGGAGGGCTCCAGGGCGTGTCTGGCCTGCCTCACTCAGTCCCGATCGGCCGAACCCCAGCAGCAAGCGTCTGCCCCCTGGTGGTCAGTGCATGTCATAGCGAGCGGTTGAGTGACCTTAGCATATCATTAGCATATTACACTTTGATTGGTTGAACAGCCCACCAGACGACTGGACACTTAGCATATTAGGCTTTTATTATATAGGATATTATTATATTTATTTATTATATTTACATTATATTACTAGAGGCCCGGGGCACGGATTCGTGCACGGGTGGGGTCCCTCGGGGTGGCCTGCGGGGATTGGGCCGAAACCAGCAGTCAACGCCGCCTGCGGCTCCTGCTCATCCCGGCCCCACTGCGCCTGCCACGGGCTCGCTCCCAGAGAGGCTCGCCTGCACAGCCGTGCTCGCCAGCCCTGAGCCCTGCGTCTGGTGCCCTTGCCAAGGGGGTGGGGGTGGGGGTGGGGCCGAGACGTGATGGGCCCTGTCCCAGGATCCGGATCCGTCCAGCTGACGTTCACACCGGTTGTCAGGAGCCACCTGCGGCCGCTTTTATGTCGTTTCTTCCTCACGGAGCGTCTAGGGAGGGGAAGTGGCCGCGGTGCCCGGGGCCGACCCCAGGAGGCCGGCGGCGCGGTCGGGATCGTTCTCCGGAGATCGGACCTGCAGGACGGCTGAGGGCGGGAGGGGCTGCCGCCGGGCCGGTGGGCTGCTGGACAGGTCGGTCAGCTGAGCGGCGCTCCCCCTGTGGGAGCGCAGGGACCACCGGGGGGTGGGGGGTAAGGGGGGCAGCTCCTGTGTTAAGCGTCTGCCCCCGGTGGTCAGTGCGCGTCATAGCGACCAGCTGGTCATCCAGTCATAACTGTTACTTAGGCTTTTATATATATAGGTATTATACTATACAATAATAATATTACATATTATACTATATTATATTATATTATATTATACTATACTATACTATATTATATTATATTATATTATATTATACTATACTATACTATATTATATTATATTATATTATATTATATTTATTATACTATATATTATACTATATTATACTATATTATATTATATTATATTATATTATATTTATTATATTATATTATATTAGTAGCCCTGCGCACAAATCCGTGTGCCAGTAGGTCGCTTCCACCCTCCTGTAGCTCTCCGCCCACTGCCCCGCCCTCCTGTAGCTCTCCGCCCACTGCCCCGCCCTCCTGTAGCTCCACCCGGCCCCCCTCATAGCTTGCTGCCCTGCCCCCTCCTGTAGGTCTCCGCCGCCCCACCCTCCTGCAGATCCGTGATCCGGTCGTTACGCCTCAGGGCATAATGGATAGTTAGCATATTCCTCTCTTATTATATAGGGTTATATTATATTATATTAATTATAATACCGGACTCAATGCTGAGTGTGCGTAGATAATGAGCAGGAGTTAGTGTAGTGGTGACTTGTTAAGGACTCAGGTTAGTCTCTGGTTGACCTTTGACCTATGACACTTAGTGACTAAAGTAATTAACACGGCTCCGCACCAGAAAGCTCCCCCCAAAAAAACCAATTTATTGGAACCAGCGGGAGACGCGCTCACCCACGTACAGCTGTGCACCGTCGTCTCTTCAGAGAGAGACACTCGCCGAGGCCTCAGGAACCGGTTCATCCGGCTCAGAATGTCAGCTC
>NC_072475.1:527500-640000 GCF_027574615.1 Eptesicus fuscus
AAAGTAACATGATTCAGCTCAGTTCTCCCACAGGTGTTTCTTCTCTCCTCGCCTTCGTCTTGTGCCCACCCTCCCCCCATGCTGTGCCCTCCCCCATGCTGTGCCCCCATGCAGTTTCCTCCCCCCCATGCTGTGCTCCCCATGCTGTGCCCTCCCCCCTCCATGCTGTGCCCTCCCCCCGTGCTGTGCCCTCCCCCCCATGCTGTGTTCCCTGTGCTGTGCCCTCCCCCATGCAGTGCCCTCCCCCCCGTGCTGTGCCCCCCCCTGTGCTGTGCCCCCCATGCAGTGCCCTCCCCCCGTGCTGTGCCCTCCCCCGTGCTGTGCCCTCCCCCCCGTGCTGTGCCCCCCCCGTGCTGTGCCCTCCCCCCATGCAGTGCCCTCCCCCCTGTGCTGTGCCCGCCCCCATGCAGTGCCCTCCCCCCCGTGCTGTGCCCCCCCCGTGCTGTGCCCCCCCGTGCTGTGCCCTCCCCCCCGTGCTGTGCCCCCCCCTGTGCTGTGCCCTCCCCGTGCTGTGCCCTCACCCCGTGCTGTGCTTTCACCCCGTGCTGTGCCCTCACCCCGTGCTGTGCCTCCCCTCCCCCCCCATGCTGTGCGAGTCTCGTCATGAAAGTCGCTCATGACCCTGGGCTGTAATTGTCACTAATCATAACTGAACACATTCACGGGCGTAGCTGCTGTCTCATTGCTGTGTAGCCGCCGCTCCGCTTCTCTCTCTCTGGAGAGGGGGGTGAGCTTGGTCATGAGACAGCCCCCCCCCCCCCGCCCTGAGCTGGACTCGGGGGTTTCGAGATGAGCGTGAACACTGTGACCGGCCACGGACTGCTACCCGCATGAGCCCCCCCTCCCGTGTCATGTATGTTCTGTTGAGCGTGGACCGTGGAAAGCCTGCAATGCCCTCTGAGACGGGCTTTTCACCAGGTCAGGCCCCGGCGTGTCCGCTCCAACGCCGCGGGCCGCAGTGTGGGCGCCGCTGAGACGCGGGTGCTTCCTGCTCCCAGAGCCACTGAGCACACGTGCCGGCGAGAGGGCCTCCCCAGGCGGTACATGGCGTGTCACAGACGTGCCGGCGAGAGGGCCTCCCCAGGCGGTACATGGCGTGTCACAGACGTGCCGGCGAGAGGGCCTCTCCAGGCGGTACATGGCGTGTCACAGACGTGCCGGAGGAGAGGGCCTCCCCAGGCGGTACATGGCGTGTCACAGACGTGCCGGCGAGAGGGCCTCCCCAGGCGGTACATGGCGTGTCACAGACGTGCCCGCCGATGGAGCCCCCCTTTTAGGAACCCCTGGTGCAGCCGAGGGAGGAGGCTCCTTGGGCCTTTAGTTGTGTTTTCATCTCGACAGTCGCCACGGAGACGCTGTTGCCCGCTCTGCTGTGTGTCCTCCATCTGGCGAGTCATCTGAGGCCAGGCGCGCCCTCCCCAGTCCGGGGGGCGGGGGGGTGAATTCTGTGCAAACGCTTAGGCGACCCCGGGGTCACTGCTGACGCGGATGCACCTGGCGAGCTGACCCCAGGGCGATCCGTCTGCACAAACCTGGACTCCCACCGGGCGTCCCCGTTGGCAGCCCGTGGGGGGAGATGGGACCCCGTACGAGATTCGTCCCCCCCTCCCCCGAGGTTCTCTCTGCTCAGCCTCCGGGAAGACCAGCGGCACAACCTGCCGTCAGATCCAGTGGAACAGGATCCTGGTCGCCATAGAAACCCAACTGCAGGGAGAAACGTCCTGGGATCAGAGCTGTCTCCCCCCTTATCACCTCCAACTCCCGCTCGAGGCGGCTTTAGAAACGGAACCAAGAGGCTATTCCTGCCGTTGGGTCTTTCCCATTCGTTTCCAAGGTGATTGTGTTTTCCAAGTCTCACAGCCTCTGCTCACCGGGCTCCAGAGGGATTGTCTGTGCTGCTCACACAATTCCACCCGCTGCATCGCTCACGCCTGCAAACCCTCTCACACCCAACGCCTGCGTCACACCCTCACCCGACAGGTGTTCATCCCCCCGAGCTCTCCCTGTCCGCCAGGAGGGCTTCAGAGTCTCATAAGCTATCCCTCTGCGTGACCACACACAGGCACATGCACATGCACATGCACACACATACACACAGGCACACGTAAACACACACATGCACATACACACATGTGTACGCACAGGCACTCACAGACACACACATACATATAGACACTCAGGTATTCACAAGCATGCACACACATGCATACACATACACAGATACACGTGCATGCACATGCACACACAGGTACACACAGGCATGCACACACACATATACACACACTCAGGCACACACAGGTATGTACACACATGCACATATACACGTACATGCATGTACATGCACAGGTACATGCACACAGGCACACACAGGCATGCACACACACACCTTGGAGCAATTGGAAGGGATGCCTTTTGATGTGGGTCATGCAGACTAAGATTTCAGTGCTTTGAACTCAGAAAAGCCACGTGTGTGGAATAGCTGGGACACGGCAGTCCCTCGGGGTCAGCCTCAGGGCTCGGTGGTCTTTGACCCCACGCCTGGCCCACAGCGGGCGCTGCAGGTTCCTGGTGAAACGAAGGAATGCATCAGATCACTCACTTTCCATCCTGACACCATCTAACAGAATGTACGCATGGGGACGTCTTTTTAATTCTAAAGTTCCCGTTAGGAAAACAGCAAGTGACATAAATATCTCTTCCATGATTAAATATCACCCCAACGTAACCACCCCTAGCTCAGGGCGGGAAGTACCTGCCCCCCACCTCCCCCCACGCGGAGCTGCCCCCCACCTCCCCCCACGCGGAGCTGCCCCCCACCTCCCCCCACACGGAGCTGCCCCCCACCTCCCCCCACACGGAGCTGCCCCCACCTCCCCCCACACAGAGCTGCCCCCACCTCCCCCGACACGGAGCTGCCCCCACCTCCACCACATGGAGCTGCCCCCCACCTCCCCCCACATGGAGCTGCCCCCACCTCCCCCCACACGCCGAGCTTCCCCCACCTCCCCCACACGGAGCTGCCCCCACCTCCCCCCACACAGAGCTGCCCCCCTCCTCCCCCCACACAGAGCTGCCCCCCACCTCCCCCCACACAGAGCTGCCCCCCACCTCCCCCCACACGGAGCTGCCCCCCACCTCCCCCCACTCGGAGCTGCCCCCCACCTCCCCCCACACGGAGCTGCCCCCTCCTCCCCCCACACGGAGCTGCCCCCCACCTCCCCCCACACGGAGCTGCCCCCCACCTCCCCCCACACGGAGCTGCCCCCACCTCCCCCCACACGGAGCTGCCCCCCACCTCCCCCCACACGGAGCTGCCCCCCACCTCCCCCCACACGGAGCTGCCCCCACCTCCCCCCCCACAGAGCTGCCCCCCACCTCCCCCCACACGGAGCTGCCCCCACCTCCCCCCACACGGAGCTGCCCCCCACCTCCCCCCACACGGAGCTGCCCCCACCTCCCCCCACACAGAGCTGCCCCCCACCTCCCCCCACACAGAGCTGCCCCCCACCTTCCCCCACACGGAGCTGCCCCCCACCTCCCCCCACACGGAGCTGCCCCCACCTCCCCCCACACAGAGCTGCCCCCCACCTCCCCCCACACGGAGCTGCCCCCACCTCCCCCCACACAGAGCTGCCCCCCACCTCCCCCCACACGGAGCTGTCCCCCCACCTCCCCCCACACAGAGCTGCCCCCCACCTCCCCCCACACGGAGCTGCCCCCACCTCCCCCCACACAGAGCTACCCCCCACCTCCCCCCACACGGAGCTGCCCCCACCTCCCCCCACACGGAGCTGCCCCCTCCTCCCCCCACACGGAGCTGCCCCCCCCGCCCCCCACACGGAGCTGCCCCCACCTCCCCCCACACGGAGCTGCCCCCCCGCCCCCCACACGGAGCTGCCCCCCACCTCCCCCCACACGGAGCTGCCCCCCCCGCCCCCCACACGGAGCTGCCCCCCTCCTCCCCCCACACGGAGCTGCCCCCCACCTCCCCCCACACGGAGCTGCCCCCCCCGCCCCCCACACAGAGCTGCCCCCCTCCTCCCCCCACACAGAGCTGCCCCCCACCTCCCCCCACACGGAGCTGCCCCCCACCTCCCCCCACACGGAGCTGCCCCCACCTCCCCCCACACAGAGCTGCCCCCCACCTCCCCCCACACGGAGCTGCCCCCCACCTCCCCCCACACGGAGCTGCCCCCACCTTCCCCACACGGAGCTGCCCCCCACCTCCCCCACACGGAGCTGCCCCCACCTCCCCCACACAGAGCTGCCCCCCACCTCCCCCCACACAGACCTGTCCCCCACCTCCCCCCACACAGACCTGTCCCCCACCTCCCCCCACACGGAGCTGCCCCCACCTCCCCCCACACAGACCTGCCCCCCACCTCCCCCACACGGAGCTGTCCCCCCACCTCCCCCCACACAGAGCTGCCCCCACCTCCCCCCACACGGAGCTGCCCCCCACCTCCCCCCACACAGACCTGTCCCCCACCTCCCCCACACGGAGCTGCCCCCACCTCCCCCCACACGGAGCTGCCCCCCACCTCCCCCCACACAGACCTGTCCCCCACCTCCCCCCACACGGAGCTGCCCCCACCTCCCCCCACACAGACCTGCCCCCCACCTCCCCCACACGGAGCTGTCCCCCCACCTCCCCCCACACAGAGCTGCCCCCACCTCCCCCACACGGAGCTGCCCCCCACCTCCCCCCACACGGAGCTGCCCCCACCTTCCCCCACACGGAGCTGTCCCCCCACCTTCCCCCACACGGAGCTGTCCCCCCACCTCCCCCCACACGGAGCTGCCCCCACCTCCCCCCACACGGAGCTGCCCCCCCGCCCCCCACACGGAGCTGCCCCCACCTTCCCCCACACGGAGCTGCCCCCCCGCCCCCCACACGGAGCTGCCCCCACCTCCCCCCACACAGAGCTGCCCCCCACCTCCCCCCACACGGAGCTTCCCCCACCTCCCCCCACACGGAGCTGCCCCCACCTCCCCCCACACGGAGCTGCCCCCCCGCCCCCCACACGGAGCTGCCCCCACCTTCCCCCACACGGAGCTGCCCCCCCGCCCCCCACACGGAGCTGCCCCCACCTCCCCCCACACAGAGCTGCCCCCCACCTCCCCCCACACGGAGCTTCCCCCACCTCCCCCCACACGGAGCTTCCCCCACCTCCCCCCACACGGAGCTGCCCCCCACCTCCCCCCACACGGAGCTGCCCCCCCGCCCCCCACACGGAGCTGCCCCCACCTCCCCCCACACAGAGCTGCCCCCCACCTCCCCCCACACGGAGCTGCCCCCACCTCCCCCAACACGGAGCTGCCCCCCTCCTCCCCCCACACGGAGCTGCCCCCACCTCCCCCCACACAGAGCTGCCCCCCACCTCCCCCCACACGGAGCTGCCCCCACCTCCCCCAACACGGAGCTGCCCCCCTCCTCCCCCCACACGGAGCTTCCCCCACCTCCCCCCACACGGAGCTGCCCCCCACCTCCCCCCACACGGAGCTGCCCCCCCCCCCCCCACACGGAGCTGCCCCCACCTCCCCCCACACAGAGCTGCCCCCCACCTCCCCCCACACGGAGCTGCCCCCACCTCCCCCAACACGGAGCTGCCCCCCTCCTCCCCCCACACGGAGCTTCCCCCCACCTCCCCCCACACGGAGCTGTCCCCCCACCTCCCCCCACACAGAGCTGCCCCCCCGCCCTCCACACGGAGCTGCCCTGGGGCCCTGACCCAGCCCTAGCCCCGTTCCGGCAGCTTCCTCACCGCCCACTTGACGGCCCTGTTTTCCGGCTTCAGACCACGGTCCGCCACGGCCCATCCAGACACTCCCACAGCGTCGTCCCCCCGGACGGCGTGGCTCCCCGTCCCTCCGTCTGGAAAGACGGGGTTTCCTGGGGAGCTGCACCTCCAGCCTCCCCGTCTCACTCTGTCGTCTCCCGGGCACCACGCTGTCCTCGGTCCCGGGTCTGGCCTGCCCTGGCCACGCCCAGTGGCTCGAGGCCGCGGAACGCAGCGGGCCTTGTGGGGTGGCCTCGTCTGTGGTCGGTTCATCCGTGAGGCCAGGCGTTTCGCTCACCACAGATGCACTGCTTCTCTGTGGGAAGGTGTGACGAGCTGGCGGGTTCGCCATTTCGGCGCCGTCGCTTCGGACCTGGACCCGTGGGTCTCACTGTTTTAATCCCGTTCATCTGTCTCGGTCCGTTTGGCTGCTGGTTAGGCCGTCGGGACTCGGGGGGGGCGGGGGGGGGCCGAGCCTCACCGCCCAGAGGTCACAGTTCTCCACGGAGGCGCCACCCCGTCCTGGCTACCACACGACCCACGGTCTGTGCATCCGGATGTGCATTCCCCGTGCACGTCCAGTGAATTCCAGACCCGGCACCCGGCTGCCCGCCATTCCTTCCACCTGGAGTTTTCATCCGGGTGTGAGCTCCTACGTCTGTGAACGTGCGCTTTCGTCCCGGCCGGCCTGGCTCAGTGGCTGAGCTTCGACCTATGAACCAGGAGGTCAGGGTTCGATTCCCAGTCAGGGCACAGGCCCGGGCTGCGGGCTCCATCCCCCAGTGTGGGGTGTGTAGGAGGCAGCCGATCCATGATTCTCTCTCATCATGGATGTTTCTCTCTCTCCCTCTCCCTTCCTCTCTGAAATCAATGAGAAATTGTTTTAAAGAAATGGAACTTTTGCTCATACACACACACACACACACGCACACACGACAAACACGTCCCCAAGTCACATGGGCACAGCGGGTCTGATGGGCACGCTCCTGTGGGATCTCCTGGTGGGACCCCGAAGGTCCCACGTGGCCTGGCCCCTTTCGGAGTCTCTCCGACCTTTTCTCTCTCTTCCCGCCCGAGCATCTTAAAGGAACGGCGCCCCCCCCCCTCCCCCTCCTGGTGGGACCCCATCCTCTTCCCATCTCACCTGGTGATGCCCAGAGCCTCCCCATTCGCAGGCTGCGGGGCGCCCGCCCACGTCTGTGACGTCACTGGCACCCCCTTTCCAACCCCCAACCCCCCGGCTCTGCCCACAATGAAACTCCCCGCGTTTCCTGCCACAGGACAAGCTGTTTTCTCCGCCCGGAAGGGGAATGGGCGGCCTCCGTGGGGTAATTATAATGAAGCTTTTCCCCGCTCTCCAACCCCATCCCCTGGCAGGTCCCGCCCTGCCGTGCCCCCTGCGCTGCCTGCACCGCGTCGGTGCTTCCGGAACGCGTGTGTTTCCGTTGTTCTGTGACCAGAGCAGGGACGCGAAGCCACGCCGCCCACGAGGCTGTCGCCGTCCGCCACGAGGCAAGCTCATCAGCCGTGAACCCAGGCCCAGCTTCCTGCACGCGGAGCCTGCGGCCCGGCCGGGTCTCCGGGCAGAGCATCGTCCGGTGCACAGAGACGCTGCCCCTTCGATTCCCGGGCAGGGCCGGGCCAGGTTCGGGCTTGACCCCCCGTCACGTGTGTGTGTGTGTGTGTGTGTGTGTGTGTGTGTGTGTGCAGGAGGCAGCCCATGGATGTTTCACTCTCACATCGATGTTGCTCTCCCTCTCCCCCTCTCTCCCTCTCCATTCCTCTCTCTAAAGAAGAATCAATTAAAAAATCTTGTTTTTTAAAAAAGAAATCTCACATGATTAGACACCTCAGCGTGGCTGAGTCACAGGCGTGGCCACATCGCTGACTTGCTGGTCTGGAGCCACTCGGAGCGGCGTCCTCTGGCCTCGTCTCCGGGGGGCAGGGGGTGAGCACACTCGTTCTGACTGAACTGAGTTCTCAGCTCGAGAACAGTCTGTCGAGTGGTTGCTGCTCGATAAAGAATTCTGGGAAAGCGGGGAAACGGGTGGTGTACGGTCCTGAGCATCGTCTGCCGTGTCCTGTCTCCACACTTCTGCTTGGTGCTCGGACCCCGTGGACATTTCACGGAAACCGGAACCCCAGCAGCGGCCCGCCCACCCTCAGAGCGTCTCCGGCCAGACTTCCTTCTGCTCATCCACTCCCTCCGCTGTGTCCGCCGTCCACGCCCGTCTGAACGCAGGGTCCTGGGGAGACCGGTGACCCCCTCATCCTCACCCCACCTTCCTTCTCGCATCAGCACAGCTTGGGGTGTTTTTTAAATACATTTTCATTGATTTCAGAGAGGAAGGGAGAGGGAGAGAGAGAGAGACATCGATGATGAGAGAGAACCATGGATCGGCTGCCTCCTGCACGCCCCACACGGGGACGGAGCCCGCAACCCGGGCCTGTGACCTTGACTGGAATCGAACCGTGACCTCCCGGTTCATAGGTGGACGCTCAGCCCTTGTTTTGCTCCAAACATGCCAGCATCCCGGTGTCCCTGTCGCTGGGACCCAGCTCCTCGCCGCGGCTCTCCTGGAGGCCGCGGGGCGCCTCCCGGACGGAGGTCCTGCCCCTCTCGATGCCCTTTTCCACGCGTTTATGTTTCTCGAAGCGTCTCTGCTGGCCTTTCAGACTCGGGCTGAACTTCCTGGTGTTTCACGCCGTTCTGTGCGGCCCGCCCCCGTCGCTCCACTCCCGATGTCTCCGTGGCCTCGGCGTGCCGTCCAGCGCGACCAGGCGGCGTCCGCTCCGCTCGGCGCAGAGGCCCAGGCCGTGGCTGGCGAAGGGTCTTGTTTCAGAAAGCGAGCCCCGAGGCCGAGGAGGAGCGGCGACGGGTGAGACAGACGGACGGACGGACGGACGGACGGACGGGGCCTGGCCTCAGGGGCCCTGTCGGTCCTGGTGCAGGCGCCCCCGTCCTCGAGGCCCCGAAGCTCTGGAAGTCAGCGTCCTTTTCTGGAACGAATTGGGGGGTGAAAGGCGGCGTGATCGGCCCCTGTGGATGGAACAAACGGATGAAAGGGGCGTGTTCTTCCTCCTCCTTCCTGGCGTGGGGGCCGCAGGGGGCGCCTCGGGAATAAGCGCGCGTCTGACGTGGGGCGTTGCGTCCCGGTCCTGCGTAGGGTGCTGTACGAAGCTCAGCTCACGTACTCCACCGTCGTCTGAACTGTGAGCCGCTGGGTGCTAACACGTTCCTGACCCGTCGGCTTCGACAAGAGAATGTGGACCCGCAGCGAGGAGCCGCCAGCGACGGCGACAAATACGGCCCAACCGGACGGGCCCGCCGGCCTCCGGGGACCCTGCGCTGGGCCCAGGCCTCGGGGGGCCGCGGGGCAGGACGCGCCCGGGTTCCAGGCCCTGCCCCGTCACGCAGCAGCCGGGACTGCCCACCGCGTGCCCGGCACCTCCCGTCAGCATGCCCCCGGGACCCCGCAGCGTGCCGGCCACGAGGGGCAGGGGCTGGGGTCGCCCCAGAGCGACCTTCCACGCAGGGACCGGCAGTCAGGGGCCCCGCAGAAGCCGGGCAGGCGGCCGTGACGTGAGGAGAGACGCACGGGTGGCCAGTCGGGTGGAAGCTGGGTCCTGATGTGGGGGGAGCAGCCTGGCGCCCAGGCCGGGCGGAGGTCAGCGCAGGGCGCGTCCCGGACGCCGCATCGCCCCGTCAGACACCGGGTCTCCGTCCAGCAGCTGCTCTGCTTTGCTTTCATTTGAAAACGGCCACATGGGCCCTGGCCGGTGTGGCTCAGTGGATGGAGCATCGCCTGAATTGAATGCAGGACCCTTCAGTCTGCAGGCAGACGCTCCATCCACTGAGCCACACCGGCGAGGGCCACAGCTTCCTGGAGGGTCGTCACAGAGCAGCCTGACCAGTGGAGCCAGAGGACACAGGTCCGGGGGAGACAAAGGTGCCGACAGAGGAGGAGCCACAGGGCGAGGCGGGTAGACCAGCAGGCCTGGGCGGAGCGGCGCTGCCCACCCGCAGATCAAGGATGAGATCGCGCGTCTGATCGTGTGTTTTTTATTTTTATTTTTTTAAAATATATTTTATTGATTTTTTACAGAGAGGAAGGGAGAGGGACAGAGAGTTAGAAACATCGATGAGAAAGAAACATCGATCAGCTGCCTCCTGCACACTCCCCACTGGGGATGTGCCCGCAACCAAGGTACATGCCCTTGACCAGGAGTCAAACCTGGGACCCTTCAGTCCGCAGGCCGACGCTCTATCCACTGAGCCACACCGGTTTCGGCTGATCCTGTGTCACCGATGTCAGAGTCGGGCGGTCTCTGCTGCCGGAGGGCCCTGCAGTCTCTCCCTGTGGGGGGGGGGGGGATGTCTCCCACGGCCACCTTCGCATCCCCGACAGGAATTCGCCCAAGAACGTCGGTCACCCGGCTGTGCTAACTCCAGGCCGACAGACGGAGGCGTCACAAACGCCCGTGTGCTGGTGGCTAAAAGCCAGTTCGCAGCGTTGCCGCGGCCTGCAGGTCCGGTGGCCTGTCGGACAGCCGGCGGTCGTTGTGGTTAATTCGCGCCTCTCGGTTGTTTACGGGGAGCTGGGACGGAGCGCATGCCGGTCCTCCCGCCGTGTGGTACTTCACTGCGATCCTTTTCTCCGTCCCTAAGGCGACTCGCCGTATCATAAAGCACGCACTCGTGTTCCTACGTGGGACAGAAATGGCGCGTGAAAGAAGCAGACAGCGCTGACCCTCCCGACGCTCCGCCAGAACCAAATGGGTTCCCGGCTCATAATTCTGCTCGGCGCTTCCTGCCCGCGGACGGCACGGGATGCCGCCGTACGTGGGCTTCCATTATATTAGCTGAGAAGATAAGCATCGCAGCCAAGTGCTTTGGGGAAGTAATCTGCGATCAGATTTATAGTGTGTAGCGTTTTAATGGCCCCTCGGGGCTGCGCTTCGAAGCAGGAAATAAATACCAAATCATTTCCTTCAAGCACATTGGAAATTGCACATTGAAAATCGCTGAGCACATAGAAAGTTCCAAAGCAAGGTCACCGAGAGTCGCCCTGTCACATCCTGTGAGGTGGGCATTACGTCTAAGGAGCCTCAGTTACCCTGCACGGAGGGGGGTGGTGGCTGAGGAGCAGACACGCTGCTGGAAGTCCCCGAGTTAAAGGCAGAGATTACACTGCCCAGAGGATCACAGTGTGAAAGCAACATTTAAGTAGATGATATTAGATAGATGGTAGATAGATAGAGATGATGGATAGATAGATAGATAGATAGATAGATAGATAGATAGATGAAAGATGGAGAGATGAAAGATAGATGATGGATAGATAGATAGACAATACATAGGTAGGTAGGCAGATGGATGGATAGATAGATGGATAGATAGATAGGTGATAGATGGATGGATGGATGGATGGATGGATGGATAGGTGGGTGGATGGATGGGTGGGTGGATGGATGGATGGATGAATGGATGGATGGGTGGATAGGTGGATGGATGGGTGGATAGGTGGATGGATGGATGGGTGGATGAATGGATGGACGGACGGATGGACGGATGAGAGATCCCTGAGGGACAGTGAAGGGAAAGCCCAGTGCAGGGTGGGAAGGCGCTGACAGGGCTTCCTGTTGAGTAGCTCCACAAAGTATTTCGAACTTGAACACTAACTCACATTCCCTCTCAAGGGACAGTCCGCACACCTGAGCTCCCCCCCCCACCCCGCCCCGCGCCGTTAGCATTCCATTAGACCAGGGGTCCTCAAACTTTTTAAACGGGGCCAGTTCACTGTCCCTCAGACCGCTGGAGGGCCGAACTATAGTTTAAAAAAAAAAACTATGAACAAATTCCTATGCACACTGCTAAGTCGGCCGCTAAGCAGGACAGGCAGCGGCGGCCAAAACACCCGGCGGGCCGGATCAATGTCCTCGGGGGCCGCATGTGGCCCGCGGGCCGCAGTTTGAGGACCCCTGCCTTAGACCGTTCGTGGCCACGGCGTGAGGCCCAGTCACATGAAGAAGCGCCTGAATTTTGCTCCCCGAGGACAGCACGAGCCCAGGACCCCCGCGTGTTAGTGTGAAGGTTGTTTAATCTCTGCCGTCTGGTCACCCCGACACGGAGCCGGGCACCTCGGCCAGCAGTGCTGCTCTGTGTTCCTCCACGTTGGGGCTGGGCGACCCCACTCTTCGTCCCACATGGTCTTTCCCCGCCGGCTCCCCAGTTATCCACGTGAATGAATAGCAGGTCTCTTTCCGCCCCGAGCCCCGCGTCCTGTTCTCCCAGTGACGGTGCCGCTGCCCGGACACGCCCTCTGCCCACGCTCGGCACAGCCCCCGCCTCGGCGCGTTCGTGCGAGAGAGTGTGTGTCTCTCCCTCAACGTGAACTGACTCTTCCAAGACAGACGTCCTGGTCTTTTCTAAGTTCCCCGCGTCCCTCGCAGAACGCGTGTGTGAAGCCGAAGATCAAACCCGTGGAAGGAAGCCGCGCTCCCTTTCTCAGCGGTCAGAGCATCAGCCTGAGGGTGGGAGGTCACGGGTTCGATTCCGGTCAAGGGCATGTCCCTGGCCTGCAGGCTCGACCCCCGGTGGTCAGGCACCTGTGGGAAGCAACCAATCGATGTGTCCCTCTCACATGGCTGTTTCTCTCGGTCTGTCCCCCTCCCTGCTACGCTCTCTGAAAAGCAATGGAAACATATCCCCGGGTGAGAAATCAGGCAAAACAACAACCCAGGCCTCGCGCCTTCTCGGGGGGATGCCGGGCTCCGAGGCCTGCAGCCCGAGGCCCATCACCAACCAAACCGAAAACCAGTAACAACCACGAGAGCCCGTGTCAGATGCCGAGCGAGCGAGTTTATTGGGTCAGAGGAGCGGGCACTTCCACCTCTTGGGCGGGAGAATTTACGCAGTCGGAACCGGTTGCTTCAGAACCACAGCCATGGGTCCCGGGTACGATCAGGTGTTGATTTCACTGGTTGGAAAGAGCTAATCAGGCAGGAAGACAGAGAGAGGGTGGAGCAGGTGCTGGGGGGTCGGCTCCCCGGGCAGGCCGGCAGCACAGAGACCGGCCGCTCCTGGGCCGGCAGCATCCGGACCCACAGCTCAGGCGAGGGGGCCACAGACCCTGTCACCCAGGGGCCTGGCGCCAAGGGACCCACAGCCCAGAGCCCCAGGGCAGGTCCTGCCGGGACCGCAGAGCACGGGGGTCCTCAGGCCACGGCAGGGTGAGGGGGTCCTCAGGCCACGGCAGGGCGAGGGGGTCCTCAGGCCACGGCAGGGTGAGGGGGTCCTCAGGCCACGGCAGGGTGAGGGGGCTCTCAGGCCACGGCAGGGCGAGGGGGTCCTCAGGCCACGGCAGGGCGAGGGGGTCCTCAGGCCACGGCAGGGCGAGGGGGTCCTCAGGCCACGGCAGGGCGAGGGGGTCCTCAGGCCACGGCAGGGCGAGGGGGTCCTCAGCCCACGGCAGGGCGAGGGGGTCCTCGGGCCACAGCGGGGCGTCAGGCAGCTGGGGGGCTCCCAGCTGGTCTCCTGGCGGCCCCTGTGGAGAGAGGGGCCCCGTGGGCAGGGGCTGGGGGTGCAGGGAGCCGGGCTGTAGACCAGGTTGCTGGGGTGAGAGCCACAGGAGGGGCCGGGGGTGCGCCCGGGGCCCCCGAGGGAGCGGGAGGAGAGGTTCCCGTGGCAGCCGCTGTGGGACATGGCGACGGAGCGGAGAGCAGGTCGGCGAGGGACGGCGAGGGTCTGAGTGCGATGCTGTGGTCGGAGTCCACGTTATATGCCGTGCGGCCTGGGTGTGGCCGGTGGGCCCTCCCCGCCTGTTCATGGGAATGACTGGGCCGCGGCGTGGGGTTCGAGGACCGTCGTCACGTTCTAATTGCACTTAATCCCGGGAGGCACTTAGGGTGCCGCGCTCACTTCCTTCCCGGGTTCCCTGGCGCGGCCTCCGCGGTGAGTCCCAACCCCTCCCTGCGTCTCTACGGCCGTGATCCCGTCTGGCCAGGGACTCGCACGGACCCTCCTCTCCCCCCCCCCCCCCCCCCCCCCCCCGGCTGCCCCGGTGCCGGCAGGTCCGCGTTAGGTCGGATCGGATCCTTGGGCCCATGCCCCGCCCCGGGAGCTAAGCTTTGGGCCACGTCACAAGGACGTCCTTCGCCTCGACCACTCGGTTTCTCAGACCAGTAACGTCCCCCGGACCTGCCCCCGACCCGGACCCCGACCCGGACCCCAGACCGGACCCCCCAGGGAACCCCCCCTGAAAAAGCCCCCGAGTCCTCCCAGCCTCCCCCGCCCCGTCCGGGGCCTGGTGCCCGTGGGACTCAGCCGTCGGTTTGCAGGCGACCGGATCCCTCACGCTCTGCACCCCTTTCGCCTCGCGCCGGCCTCCTGGCGACCCTGCCGGTCAGCGCCCTGTTCCCCACGGCGGTCTGCGTCTGCACCTGCGGGTCCGAGTGGTCTCTCCCCCATCAGGGCGCCCGTCCCCCGGTTCCGTGTGGCCTGGGCCTGCCCACGTGGCTCCTGCCGGTCACGGACGGAGCCTGACGACACGCAGGGTCCTGGCGAAGCGCCCCGCTTCCTTCACGGTGACAGGCGTGGCTCTCGGCGTCCCCCGTGGGGGCCGCGTGGAGGGGCGCCGCCTTGTACTCACGCCGATGCCTCCTTGCAGGCGATGGGGGACGGAAGGTGCCCTCCCCCCCCCCGCAGCCCGAGGCTTCGGCTGGACGTGTTCGCGAGCACCGGCTCCCGTGTTTGCCGAGGAGTCAGGCTGGTGCCGACACCGTTCTGGGCTTTGTCTCGGCGCCGCTCACGGTTTGTGTCGCTGAGTTTCTTGGTGGAGGACGTGTGTGTTTGTAGCTGCAGTTACTACGTTAAACCCGAGTCGCACTTCAGGAGTGGCTGCCGCCCCGGAGCGGGGCCGGGGAGGGGTGGGCTCCGGGGGCACCGCAGCCCCGTCGGCCGCACGGAGAAACCGAGTCGCAGAGCCGCCCACGCGGCCCTTCGGGGCTCAGGGAGGTCGGAGCGAAGCTAACCCCGGACCCACGGCCTCCGCAGGCAGAGCCCGGCTTCGGGCACCCCGCCCGCCCGCCCGCCGAGGGGCCGCAGATCCACGGCCAGGGGCCTGGACGGAACCTCAGGTGGATTCAGCCCGAGAGCTGCCGTGGAGGCCTGGTCTCCCTCTCCGGGCGCCCGGCATGGGTCAGCCCAGAACTCCATGCGCTGGTCCGTCCACAGGTGAAGGCGGTTTCACTTCGTGGCCCAAGAAAGAGAAGCAAATACTTGGATTAATGGAGAGAGAGAGAGAGAGAGAGAGAGAGAGAGGGAGGGAGGGAGGGAGGGAGGGAGGGAGGGAGGGAGGGAAGAAGAAGGAGGAGGAGGAGGAGGAGGAGGAGGGAGAGGGGGAGGAGGAGGTGAGGATGGGGAGGGGGAGGGGGAGGAGGAAGAGGGGGAGGAGGAGGGGGAGGGGGAGGAGGGGGGGGAGGAGGGGGAGGAGGGGGAGGGGGAGGGGAGGAGGAGGGGGAGGGGGAGGAGGAGGAAGAGGGCGAGGAGGAGGAGGAAGTGGAGGAGGAGGAGGAGGAGGAGGAGGAGGAGGGGGAGGGGGAGGAGGAGGGGGAGGAGGGGGAGGAGGGGGAGGAGGAGGAGGGGAGGGGGAGGAGGGGGGGAGGATGGAGAGGAGGAGGAGGGGAGGAGGGGGAGGGGGAGAAGGAGGAGGAGGAGGAGGAGGTGGAGGGGGAGGGGAGGAGGGGGAAGGGGAGGAGGGGGAGGGGAGGAGGAGGGGGAGGGGGAGGAGGAGGGGGAGGGGGAGGAAGAGGAGGAGGAGGAGAAGGAGAAGGGGGAGGAGGAGGGGGAGGGGAGGAGGAGGGGGAGGGGGAGGAGGAGGAGGAAGTGGAGGAGGAGGAGGAGGAGGAAGAGGAGGAGGGGGAGGAGGGGGAGGAGGGGGAGGAGGAGGAGGGGAGGGGGAGGAGGGGGGGAGGAGGGGGAGGAGGAGGAGGGGAGGAGGGGGAGGGGGAGGGGAGGAGGGGGAGAAGGAAGAGGAGGAGGGGGAGGAGGGGGAGGGGCCAGTCTTGCTGGCGCTCTCCTGCCGGCGGTGGGTCCGGTGTTTCATCTGCTTTAACTCGGACATGGAACTGGGGGCTGTCAGGGAAGAGGGCCCTGAGGACCCGGAATTCGCCCGCTTTGTCCCAAAGCCCCAGCGCCTTGTTCCGTGTTCTCTCCCAGGCAGAACCGGGCGGTGGGCAGGGCCCACGCCGTCCGAGCCAGACCGAACGCGTCGCTCTGACGCAGGGCAGGCACGCACGCGGCGCTTTAAGAATGGACACCCATTAAATTCACAAAATTAACACGCGGCCCCGATAAGGCCGCTCCTCGCTCCATTTGTCCGGCGAAGCTTCTCTCGTCTCACGAAGAGTTGGCTCTGCTTTTAAAAAAGTGACGTTTTAATATCCAGACGTTCCTGCTTGCCCAGCCTCGCCCTCACCGGGCAGGGAGCATCCGGCTCCCGGGGTGAGTCGTGCCACGCCGCGCCCGCCCCGCCCTCCTAATTAGGGGGCGCTGTTCATGGGAGTCGCTCGGCGCCCCACAGGAAGCTCATGAGTAGCTCGCGATGCTCATAAACGTGTCCCTCGGAAAAGGGGAAGCAGAGCAGCCGCTCCTACAGCTCGGAGCCGTCCGAGAGCTGCTGGAATGTTCCGAGAGCTGCTGGAACGTTCCGGAGCTGCGTGTGCACAGGCTGGGCGTGAGGGCGGCGCTCTCCGGGGGAACGTGAGAAGGGAAACCTTTGTTTCTCTCAGAAACGGAGGGTGCCAACGCGACAGAATTAACAGACGTGAGGGCACCCCAGCCCCGAGCACCCCGCTCTGCTCTCAGGCCGGGGGCGTCTCCAGTCGGGCAGCGGTGAGGCAGCGGGAGAAATAGGGGGACCCCCGTGCCCCCGTCCACGTTTCCCTCCTGCACACGCTCCTGGGGCCCCAGCTCTGCCTGTGAGGCCTGCAGGGCCTCTCCTTGTCCGTCCCCACGGCTGCCTCCTACATCCTCCCCGGAGGGAGGGGCTCAGCTGCTGGGTGTGAGCTGGGAGCCCCACTTCGGGGTGAAGGACTGAGAGCTCCGGCCTCTCTCCGGGCACCAGGCAGGGCGGCGGGCTGGTCACCTGCCCCAGGTGTGCCCATCAGCTCCGTACGGCCGCCATGCATCCCCCCAGCCTACAGCACCCCGTCCCCCCATCCTGCAGCACCCCGTCCCCCGATCCTGCAGCACCGCGTCCCCCAGCCTGCAGCACCCTGTCCCCCCAGCCTGCAGCACCCCGTCCCCCCATCCTGCAGCACCCGTCCCCCAGCCTGCAGCACCCCGTCCCCCCCAGCCTGCAGCACCCCGTCCCCCAGCCTGCAGCACCCCGTCCCCCAAGCCTGCAGCACCCCGTCCCCCAGCCTGCAGCACCCCGTCCCCCAGCCTGCAGCACCCCGTCCCCCAGCCTACAGCACCGCGTCCCCCCAGCCTGCAGCACCGAGTCCCCCCAGCCTGCAGCACCCCGTCCCCCAGCCTGCAGCACCCCGTCCCCCCAGCCTGCAGCACCCCGTCCCCCCAGCCTGCAGCACCCCGTCCCCCAGCCTGCAGCACCCCGTCCCCCCAGCCTGCAGCACCCCGTCCCCCAGCCTGCAGCACCGCGCCCCTGCTCTCTGGTTTAATGGAAAGCCCTGTCCCTGGTGACGGACGCCTCTGGCCCCCTGAGACGGTGGGTTCCCCGATCCACTCAAACACGAGAAACACGGCAAACCCGAGGCAGCTTCCCGGCGCCCAAACCCACAGCCCTGAGCATCGCATCCTGCTTGTGCGCGCTCTCTCTCTCTCTCTCTCTCTCTCTCTCTCAAATGAAACACAAGAAACGTTACAGAGACAGCCCCCCCCCCCCCCCCCCCGTCTCCTCCCAGCCTCCCAGGCCTCGAGCGTGACTCAGTGTTGAGAGCCTTCCAGGGAATTTTCCCGACACTATTTGTAAATGTGGTGTAGTTTATTGTTTTATTATTATTTTCAATTAAAAGAATGCATTTTTATTGTGCTCGTACATGTATTTGTAATCTCTCTATATATAATGGAGAAATATGCTAATTAACCGGGACGCTGTAACGGGTGGACCAGACAGGAGGAGGTTGTGTGCGCAGCGTGGGGGGCGGGGCGGCAGGGGGGTCTGCGGGCCTGCGCTGGGGGACGGCCTGATCAGCAGCGGCCACGGCTGCTTCATGGGCCGGAGAGCGAGGCAGGGCCGGACTGGTGACTCGAGGGTGGGCGGCGCCGTGCGATTTCGAATCGCGTTCTGGGCTCCTAGTGAGATAATAAAATTTTTAAAAAATATAACCATGCTGGTCATTACGTATTTGTGTTTTTGTTGTTGCTTTTTGCTAATCCTCACCTAAGGATATTTCTCCATTGATTTTTTAGAGAGAGAGGAAGGGAGGGCGGGAGGGAGGGAGGGAGGGAGGGAGGGAGGGAGGGAGGAACATCAATCAGAGAAAGACACGTGGGTTCGATTCCCAGTCCAGGCACATGCCCAGGTTTCGGGCTCGATCCCGGGTCAGAGTACGTACAGGAGGCAACCGATCGATGTTTCTCTCTCACATCAGTGTTTCTCTCTCTCTCTCCCTCTCCCTTCCTCTCTCTAAAAATCAATAATATATTTTTTAAAAATACTTTAAAGGTATAAACTATGTTTGCCTTTTGCTGTAGGATATAAATTTCCACTCACTAGATGTGTGATGGTTGGTATCACTATGACATCATGGTGTCAGTCCCCATCACCTCACTATGACATCACCATGTCAGTCCCCATGACCTCACAATGACATCACCGTGTCAGTCCCCATCACCTCACTATGACATCACCGTGTCAGTCCTCATTACCTCACTATGACATCACCGTGTCAGTCCCCATTACCTCACTATGACATCACCGTGTCAGTCCTCATTACCTCACTATGACATCACCGTGTCAGTCCCCATTACCTCACTATGACATCATGGCATCAGTCCCCATGACCTCACTATGACATCACTGTGTCAGTCCCCATTACCTCACTATGACATCACTGTGTCAGTCCCCATTACCTCACTATGACATCACCGTGTCAGTTCCCATACCTCACTATGACATCACCGTGTCAGTCCCCATGACCTCACAGAGCAGCGTGAGAGCCCTGGAGAGCTCTTTGCGACTAGAAACGCCCTCACAGGGTTCCCAGTTCTTTAAAAGTGTGCGGGTGAAAGGGGTTAGCGAGTCCAGGGGTTAATGTTAAACACGTGGTGGAATCTCGATTTCCTCTGTTAATACAGCAGCAGCGGGTAGTAATCTATAAGTTTTCCTATGTCCGGGCGTCGTGCTAAGTGTACAATCGGGACTCGCGTTATCTTATCGAAGGCACAGTGAGTCTACAATACCCCGCCCGCTGTTATCTTATCGAACACGCAGTGAGTCTACAATACCTCGCCCGCTGTTATCTTATGGCACACACAGTGAGTCTACAATACCCCGCCCGCTGTTATCTTATGGAACACGCAGTGAGTCTACAATACCCCGCCCGCTGTTATCTTATGGAACACACAGTGAGTCTACAATACCCCGCCCGCTGTTATCTTATCGAACACGCAGTGAGTCTACAATACCCCGCCCGCTGTTATCTTATCGAACGCACAGTGAGTCTACAATACCCCGCCCGCTGTTATCTTATCGAACGCACAGTGAGTCTACAATACCCCGCCCGCTGTTATCTTATCGAACGCACAGTGAGTCTACAATACCCCGCCCGCTGTTATCTTATCGAACACACAGTGAGTCTACAATGCCCTGCCCGCTGTTATCTTATGGAACACACAGTGAGTCTACAATACCCCGCCCGCTGTTATCTTATCGAACACGCAGTGAGTCTACAATACCCCGCCCGCTGTTATCTTATCGCACACACAGTGAGTCTACAATACCCCGCCCGCTGTTATCTTATGGAACACGCAGTGAGTCTACAATACCCCGCCCGCTGTTATCTTATGGAACACGCAGTGAGTCTACAATACCCCGCCCGCTGTTATCTTATTGAACACACAGTGAGTCTACAATACCCCGCCCGTTGCAGACCAGCCGCCAGGCAGACCCTGGGAATCCCACATGCATGACGGCCCTGATTCCCATAGTAACCTGTGAAGGAGGCGCCGTCACCCCACACCACAGAGGGAACCACGGGCAGGAGAGGCCACCAGCACCAGGTCACACCATGCGCTGCCTCCGGGACGGGTAGGGTTGCCAGGATATCGTCTCCGTGCTCTGCACGCAGCACCTCCCCGCGGTGGCCCAGGTGTTAGTCGCGAGGCTGCCCCTTCCCGCAGAATGAAGATGCGCCAACAGGACGCAGGGCCCTCTCTCTCCTGCGATGCTGCACTTTGAGTCCCTGCAGCTGTGGAGGAGGGTGAGACTGTAACTCCCTACAACCCGGAGGAGGGTGAGACTTCAACTCCCTACAACACGGAGGAGGGTGAGACTGTAACTCTCTACAACACGGAGGAGGGTGAGACCTCAACTCCCTACAACACGGAGGAGGGTGAGACCTCAACTCCCTACAACACGGAGGAGGGTGAGACTGTAACTCCCTACAACACGGAGGAGGGTGAGACTGTAACTCCCTACAACACAGAGGAGAGTGAGACCGTAACTCCCTACACACAGAGGAGGGTGAGACCTCAACTGCCTACAACACGGAGGAGGGTGAGACCACAACTCCCTACAACACGGAGGAGGGTGAGACTGTAACTCCCTACAACATGGAGGAGGGTGAGACCGTAACTCCCTACAACACGGAGGAGGGTGAGACCTCAACTCCCTACAACACGGAGGAGGGTGAGACCTCAACTCCCTACAACACGGAGGAGGGTGAGACCTCAACTCCCTACAACACAGAGGAGGGTGAGACTGTAACTCCCTACAACACGGAGGAGGGTGAGACCGTAACTCCCTACAACACGGAGGAGGGTGAGACCTCAACTGCCTACAACACGGAGGAGGGTGAGACCTCAACTCCCTACAACACGGAGGAGGGTGAGACTGTAACTCCCTACAACACGGAGGAGGGTGAGACCTCAACTCCCTACAACACGGAGGAGGGTGAGACCGTAACTCCCTACAACACGGAGGAGGGTGAGACCTCAACTCCCTACAACACGGAGGAGGGGGAGACTGTAACTCCCTACAACACGGAGGCGGAGGAGGGGAGTTACAGGGAGCGGCTGGCACCTGGGCAGCTGAGAGCAGGGGACCAGCATCGCAGACTTCCCGTTTGTAGATGTCAGACCATATTCTATGTGAATTGTTTTGGATTTAAACAGACAACAGGTCACAGTTTAGTGAAAAGCCCACAGCGTCTCAGGGGGAGATGCACCCGCCACGGGGCTGATACCAAGAGGACCTGAGAGCGGGAACTCACACACGGACACGCGGTCGCTGGAGACTTGCAGGGACAGGTGGGAGGTCGGTCGCTGTGGACAACTTCTCTTGACTCTGTTTCTGAATTAACTGTAGTGGGTGCCGTTGGGTGAGGTCACACAGGGCTCACGTTTGCATTTCCTGTCATAGTCCTGGGGCTGGGGGGGCGGGGGGGGGGTGTGGGCAGAGAGCTGCCCATTCCACCCTTTGTCCCCAAAGCCGACCTCATGAACTGAGGACTTCAGGGAGCTTTGACCCCAAGAAGAAGGATTCGAACCCCGACCCTGCGCCGCTTCCTGCTAGGAGCCACAGCCCATGTCCTCAGCCACTTGTTGTTGCTCCTCACACGAGTCCCCCACCCGCAGGCCAGCGATTGGGTGGGCGACGCAGGGGACACCCAGCTGAGAGCAGCACCGACCAGGACAAAGGGGCGTTCCTGATGGCGGTGACCTTGAAACGTGTCCATGTCCCCTAACCCCGCGGTCGGCAAACTCATCAGTCAACAGAGCCAAATACCAACAGCACAGCGATTGACATTTCTTTGGAGAGCCCAATTTTTTAAACTTAAACTTCTTCTAACGCCACTTCTTCAAAACAGACTCGCCCAGGCCGTGGTGTTTTGTGGAAGAGCCACACTCAAGGGGCCAAAGAGCCGCATGTGGCTCGCGAGCCGCAGTTTGCCGACCACGGGCCTAAAGGAATCCAAGTATGTTCACATGCAGCTCTGGAGGAAAAGTGAATTATTTTGCTGTTCTTTCCACAGAAAACCGTGTTGACAGAAGCATTGTCACCTGTAGGCGTGCACAGCAGACACAGGGGGGGAAGGTTAGCGACGATGCGATGAGTAGGATGACACCCTATTGTTTTGATCCTGTGATAGTTACAGATTTTGTCGACGTGTACGTTTTTATTTGTCAGTTATTTCTATTCTGAATGAGCACCCATATTGTACCTGCGATCATGGTCACAACGTTGTCGTCTTTTTCTTAAAGGGGACCCCCACCTTATAAACCTCCAGACTCACAGAATCTGGGCCCAGAACGTGAGGGCAGGATCGCCCCGATCGGGGAGGGAAGCCCGGTAGCTTTCATGACCTTGGGGATGCTCGGAGGGCGCGTGTCACTGTGAGGTGGGGTGGCGATGTTTTGGGAGAGGGGACCCTGGGTATTTACAGTATAAACGCATCCTATAAACGCCATTAGTCAGCTCCTTCGGAAACGTCTGACTTGATGAACTAAGCGCAGTGTCCGCAGGCTGCCCGCCCCCCACTGTCCCTGTCCCTCACCCGATCCCCTCGTCCACCCTGCGCTCCCTCGCGGCCACCGCGGTCTCTGAGGCGCGATACGACTTCCCTTCCGTGAACACCAACTGGAAAAGCGGCAGGTTCGGGAGGTCCCTCCTGGGCCTGGGTCTCGATCCCTTTGCTCCCGGTGTGGGCCCTGCAGGCTGCAGGCGGGCGCTGCAGGAGGCATGGCTTTGGGGAGGGATAGTCTTTATTTTATTATATTTTAATCTTTATTGTTGAAAGTATTGCATTCATCCCCTTTCCCCCACTGACCCCCTCCAGCACCCCCCGCACCCCCTCCCAGGCCTTCAGCACCCCATTGTCTGTGCCCATGGGCCATGCATAGATGCTACCAGGTCTTTGGTTGATCACCTCCCTCCCGCCCCCCGCCCCCGCCTCCCCTCTGAGATTCCGCACTCTGTTCCAGGCTTCCATGTCTCTGGATCCGCTCTGTTCATCAGTTCATTTTGTTCACTAGGGGCCTGGTGCATGAATTCATACACCGGTGGGGTCCCTCAGCCTGGCCTGCGGGATCGGGCCGAATCTGGCTCTCTGACATCCCCCGAGGGGTCCCAGATTGCGAGAGGGTGCAGGCCAGGCCGAGGGACCCCACCAGTGCACGATCAGGGCCAGGGAGGGACCACGGGAGGGCTTCAGGGCGTGTCTGGCCCGTCTCACTCAGTCCTGATTGGCTGGACCCCAGCAGCAAGCTAACCTACCGGTCAGAGAGTCTGCCCCCTGGTGGTCAGTGCCTGTCATAGTGAGCAGTTGAGCAGTCTTAGCATATCATTAGCATATTACACTTTGATTGGCTGAATGGACGACTGGACGACCACACACTTAGCATATTAGGCTTTTATTATGTAGAGTTAGATTCCACATACGAGTGAGATCATGCAATACTTGTCTTCCTCTGACTGATGTATTTCACTCAGCATGATCCTCTCCAGGCCCCCCCACGCTGTCTCAAAGGGTGAGAGAGCCTCCTTTTTCATGGCTGCATAGTATTCCACGGTGTACACGGTGTTCATGGCCAGATGATGATGATCTCTGAACGCATAATCATCTGGCCACTCCGTGTCTATCCTATAGAATAAAAGGCTAATATGCAAATTGTCCCCTCGACCAGGAGTTCAACCAGCAGGCAGGCCGGCCAACCGCCCATGTCCCCTCCCCCTGGCCAGGCTGGCCGGACCCCACCCATGCATGAATTCATGCACCGGGCCTCATATATATATACACACACACACACACACACACACACACACACACACACACTGAGTGGCCAGGTTGTCATGCGTTCAGAGATCATCATCATCTGGCCGCTCGGTGTCGATGCGCCACAGCTTCTATCCGCTCGCCCACGGGTGGGCCCGTGGCTGTGTCCGGGGCTGGTCTTCAGAAGGCTCCTCACCCAGAGAGGACCCTCCTCTTGGCCATCGGCACTCAGGGAGGTGGCTGCCCCGTCCCCACCCGGGAGCCAACGTCCTCCCCGCCCCACGGGAGGGGCGGGGCGGCACGGACACGACGCAGGCGGCCTTCCCGTGGTGGGGTGCCCGTGACACACGGCGTGGCGTGCGTGCGGGGGCAGGTCCCTGACTGAGAGCCATAAACCCGGCGAGTCCCCGTAAATGCCAGATGAAGAGGTGAGCTCACCGCAGTCACCGAGGGAACGGCCAGCCGCGCGCATTCACACGGGACTTCAAATGTGCAGGCGATGACGGGGAGGCGCCCCGCCCGGGCCGGGAGGATATAAGCCCGCGGTCCAGGCCACAGGCACACCCGGCTCTTCTCGCCGACCTGCTCTCCGCTCCGTCGCCATGTCCCACAGCGGCTGCCCCGGGAACCTCTCCTCCGGCTCCCTCGGGGGCCCCCTGCGCCCCCCCCGGCTCCTCCTGTGGCTCCCACCCCAGCAACCTGGTCTACAGCCCGGCCCCCTGCGCCCCCGGCCCCTGCCCACGGGGCCCCTCTCTCCACAGGAGCCGCCAGGAGACCTGCCGGGAGCCCCCCAGATGCCGGACGCCCCCCATCTGTGGCCCCGGCACCTCCTCGCTCTGCGGTCCCTGTGGGACGACCCGCCCCGGGTCCCTGGGCTGTGGGTCCCCTGGCGTCAGGCCCGGGGGTCACGGGGTCTGTGGGTTCCCTTCCCAGAGCTCTGGGCCCGGGTTCTGCCGCCCCACCTGCCCCCCTTCGAGGGTGACCCAGGCTTCTTGCTACAGACCAGCCTGGGGCTCTCGCCGCCGCTGAGCGTCGCACCAAGTCCCTCCTGGCCGTCCCCGCCGGCAGAGCCCGGCTCAGACCCGCTGTCTCCACCGGCGACGGGGGCACCACTCCCTCGTTCTCCGTCAGCGTCTCACCTCGTCTCTGGCCCCAAATACGACGGAAAGACTTTATCTCAGAAAGTCCACCGTTGGTGGATCCGCTCTCCACGGGAGACGGAACGAAGGACCCTGGGATGTCTTTTGAAATGTGTGGAACGCCGAATCGCGGCCCCTAATACAGTCATTGATGAGCAGCTGTGTGTGTTGGTGCTGTGTTCGCTCGCGGGGGGTTGGCTGGGGTCTGTGAAAGCGAATTGTGAAAAGGTGCATGTGACCTGGAGACAGGCTGTGCAGTTCGAGGGAGCTGGAGGCCGAACACCTTTTGGGGGACCTCAGACTGCACGTCGTGGGGCTCTTGTTTGACTAGGTAGACGTTTGTGGGTTAAAATCTCCAAATCAGGAATGAGATCGGTTCCTCCGAAGACGGGGCCCTCGGGCGTAACGCAGCAGGCTGGCGGGCTGGGGGGGCCGTTTCGTGGGGAGCAGGGAAGGAGCCGTCTGCTCCGATGGGGCGGTTAGGGTCACCATGAAAGAAGACGTGAGCAGAGACAGGGCCTCGAGGCCCAGCTTCCCGTCGGTGGAGGCGACGTAGACGCAGAGGGAGGTCTGTGAACAGAGAGAGATGCAGTGACGGGCGGAGGCACGGACACGGAGAGGCCATCTCGCTGTGATGTGGACGGAGAGAGAGGAGAGACACAGACGGGCTGACAGCCCAGAGCACGGCGAGGAGGTGAGAAATGTCCGGCCGTGGGAACACTCCAGCGAGAGGTTCGGTACATGGAAATATTAGACACAGATGTCAATTCACCCGTGTAAGAGCCGGGCAACGCCCGTGCCTGGTAGACACGAGGGAGGCCCACACCCGGCCGAGGTCAGACCGGTGAGCGGGAGGGAGGAAGAGGACGGTCAGAGCCTCCGGAGGGAGGAAATACAACTACTTTGTACACAGTCGCGCCAGACTGACAACTGGATTTTATTTATTTATTTAATATTTTTTATTGTTTAAAGTATTACATATATTAGTACATATATCTCCTTTTTTTTCCCCATTGACCTTCCCCCAGCCTCCCCTACCCCCTGTCACGTGCCCTCATCCCCCCCCCCCCCAGGGTCTGTGTCCATTGGTGTGCTTATATGCATGCAGACAAGTCCTTTGGTTGATCTATTTCCCTCCCTCCCCAACACGCCCCAGCCTTCCCGCTGTGATTTGACAGTCTGTTCAGTGCTTTACTGCCTCTGTATCTATCTTTTTATTCATCAGGTTATAATGTCCTTCATTTTCCATGAATGAGTGAGATCATGTGGTATTTTTCTCTCATTGCCTGGCGTATTTCACTTAGCATAATGCTCTCCAGGTCCATCCACGCTGCTGCAAACGGTAGGAATTCCTTCTTTTTTACCGCAGCGTAGTATTCCACTGTGTAGATGTGCCATAGTTTTCTGATCCACTCACCTGCTGATGGGCACCTAGGCTGTTTCCAGATCTCAGCTCTGGTGAATTGTGCTGCTATGAACAAATGACAACTGACTTTTAAACAGGAAGGAAGGAAGGTGGACAATAAACAGCCTCAATTTCTGAAGAAAGAAAGCTCTAGACTACTTGACTAGTGAGTGTTTTTTGTTTTTCAGAAATGAAGGGGAAATACAGACATTTTTTTAGACTATCAAAGCTGAATTTGTCACCCGCCTTCCTGTACTAAAATACACAATAAGTGTCAAAAGCAAAATGATCCCAGAATCTAGTGAAAAGATGTAGGAAGGAAGGAATCGTAAATAAAGGAGAGATATTAGATAAAGGAAATACTGCCCATACAAACATGCATAAGCATACATGGCATTAAAATACAGAAATTCCTAAAACACAGTAATGCACGAATTGGGGGAAAGGTAGGTGGCCTTACAGTTCCTAACATGCTTGTGTCCCAGAGGAAATGGGAAAAGTGTTCGTGTCGCCCGGCCGGCGTGGCTCAGGGGTGGAGCGTCGACCTCTGAACCAGGAGGTCACGGTTCGACTCCCGGTCGGGGTCGGGGCACAGGCCTGGGTTGCGGGGTTGATCCCCAGTGTGGGGCGTGCAGGAGGCAGCCGATCGGTGACTGTCTCTCATCATTGATGTTTCTCTCTCTGTCTCTCTCCCTCTTCCTTCCTCTCTGAAATCAATAAAAAATATATATTTTTAAAAAGTCTTCATGTATGTCAGCGAACCAGCAGCGCCGCTGCGTGTCTCGGCAGCGCTGTCCACCGGAACTCAGACGCGAACCTACCTGCACCCTCACCTCCCAGCGTCTGGCGTCCATCAGCCACCTGTGTCCACTTTGTCCTTGAAACGTGACGAATGTGGCCGAGGAACTGAATGTCCCTTTAACCTAATCAGTGCGATTGCACTTGGCACGTTCAATGGCTCCGCTCCTGGGGGCAGGGCCGAGGGTCCCCTTTCAATGAGCGACGGAATAACCCAGCCTGTGTCGCCCAGGTCGGCAAACCGCGGCTCACGAGCCACATGCGGCTCTTTGGCCCCTTGAGTGTGGCTCTTCCACAAAATACCACGGCCTGGGCGAGTCTATGTTGAAGAAGTGGCGTTAGAAGAAGTTTAAGTTTAAAAAATGTGGCTCTCAAGAGAAATGTCAATCGTTGTCCTGTTGGTATTTGGCTCTGTGGACGGATGAGTTTGCCGACCACGGGCCCAGGGAGACTGTGGAGAAATGTCTCATGAACGTGTCACAAAGAACTCCGAGACTAACCATCAGCGCTAGCACCTCTGCCTCTTTGGCCGGATAGATCTTTTCATTTTCCCTTTGCTGTTTTCTTATATTTAAGAACATTTATTTTAAGTGAAAAGAAACACTTTTTTTTAGCACAGTCTTTTAGTCTCTGAAATGTAGGCAGGTTGCGTTTGATGCCTTCCGATTTCTACCTGAACACTTGCTCCTTTGTTGCCACTTGATTCATGCCCCTTCCCTTTTCTCCCCTTTCATGCTGTAGGAGGGTCAATACTTCAAGGCCATAACATTACCCTGTTACATTGTGGATTTTCCACGTTTTTAATTTTTAAGCAATCGAAGAGATTTTTTATGAGCATTCTTACTGTATTACTGGTTACTCCTGCCTGCTTACTGAGACCCACAAACCATTTCATTCGTGTTGCGCATGATGAGTATCTACATATATAAAAGGCTAATATGCAAAGTGTCCCCTCGGGAGTTCGACCGGGAGACCGGGAGTTCGATCGCTCGCTATGACGTGCACCGACCAGCAGGAGGCAGTGCAGGTGAAGAAAGGTCCAGGCCGGCGGCTGGCAGGTGAGGAATCGCCGGCCAGGCCTGGGGACCCTACCTGTGCAGGGACTTCGTGCACTGGGCCTCTAGTTTAGACATAACTAACCTCTCCCCGCCCTCTCTTCCCTCCTGCAATTCCCAATTACCACTTCCGAGGATTGTCTTTCTAACTGGGGGAAACTCTCCCGTGTTCGGTTTAGCTTAGGTTTGCCTGAAATAGAGAATAATAATAATAATAATAATAATAAAAGTAGCTATTTCACAGTGGAAAGGTAAACTTTAAAGGGTAGTGTGGGGAAAGGTATTTTTTTACGACGACGGAGACAGACAATCGCGTGAAAAGCAGTTGAAAGTGAGAAGGTCCGAAGGCACTGCACGCGGGCCTGTTCCGGGGAAGGGTCCCAGCCCCGTAGTGAGTGTCCCGCCGAGGAGACGGGTGCGGAGGAAAAGCCATAGACGACGTGGCGGTGAACTGCTGTGTCAGCCGCTCAGAGATGGACAAGCTCGGGTGTGGAGGCTCCGTCAGGGCGGGAGCGTCTCCCTCCGGCCCGCCGGGCTCCCGCCCAGTTCCTGAGAGATGGGCCCGCCGGGAAAGCAGACACGGAAGGGGTTCACCGTCAAGGCCCAGTGGACATGCTGTGAAAAGCCGTGGCCCTGGCGGCGTGTTGGACAGCGTGTCCCGGGACGGAGCCGAACCACAGGGGCCGGTGGGAGGGCGGAGCTGCTCGCCCGAAGGAGACCAACACTCGTCCTGGAAACGGGGCGACGGGCCCAAGATGACCCCGGAGAGCGTTCCGGGGAAACGGCTTACATTTACCTGGGAGACAGGCTGATGGTCAGGGGACCGGCAGCTGTGGGAATTCTGTCTGTCTGTGAGTGGAAGCGTGGGGCGGAAACCCCGAGCTCACAGCCACGGCGTCTGCTCTGCCCCGTGTGGGTCTCGGGAAGCTGGAGGCCGGAGCCACCAGATGTGAGCGAGGAGAGCCAGCTGGTCCTGCTAATGGGGTGGCCTGGGAGCCGCTCTGTGGGAACTGAGGGTTGATGTGTAAGAAGGATGACATACAGGGACTTAGCATGTGCAGAGCCGTCACGTGGTGGGGGGAGGGGCCGTTTCCTGGGTGACGATGACTTCTACGTGGAGTTGGGGGCTTCGTGTTGTAAAATAATACAGTTTCCTTACCTCGCCCGTCTCCCTGAGACGGGACGTTAGGGAAAATCTCAGGTGTGATCCTGTGTCCCGTGGCCCTTGTCCCCGCCGCTGATTTCACCGTCTGTGAGTCCCTCACACGCTCTCCGTTCACGCCCGACGTGTGAAATGCTGCTCTTCACTGACTGGTTGTGTCTCTGCGCTCAGTGACGAGTGTCTGTGGGCGGCGGTGTGGCCCGGCAGACACCCACACCCTAAACCCTGGAACTTGAGATTGCGCTGCCTTAGGGGGTAGAGGCAGGCAGCGGGCAGCACGAGAGCTGAGAACCAGCTGACCTGGAACTCGGGGGGTGCGGGGGCGAGGGGGGGGGGGGGAATGGAATTCTAAGCCTCCTGAACGATGGATGGAGAGAGGCATGCGAGCGGGTGAGGGTGATGGACGGGAGGATGATTTGAGCCCTGGCTGGTGTGGCCAGTGGGTGGGCATCATCCCCCCTCCCCCCGCACTGACAGGTCGCCCGTTTGAGTCCTGGTCGGGGCACACGCCCAGCGTGTGGGCTCCACACCCTCCCCCAACCTTGGAGACGTGCAGGAGGCAGCCAATCAACGTCTCACTCTCACATGGATGTTTCTCTCTCTCTCTTTAAATTTTTTTTTTGTTTTAAAGAATGATTTGACCTGCCATTGGCCTGGGAGGTGGAGGGAGGGAGGGGTGGCGAGCCCGGGTGGCCTCCAGAGTGGACGGCGAGGAGGAGAGCTTCGGGGGCCTGTGGGGAGGGCGCAGCCCCGCCCGCTCCTGACGGCAGCCCAGCGAGGCCGGGCTGACCTCTGACCCACAGAACTGTAACAGCCACTGACGCGGGGGAATTTGTTATCGCCCAACGGGAAGCTGAGGCCCAGGCACGTCCCCGAAGGAGAGCCCCTCTCCGGCTCCTGCTCTCGGGACGCCGGGAGAGGAGGCCCTGGCGCTGGTGTCCTCCTGTCGGCTTCCGGTTTGGGGTGAAATTGGGTGATTTCTCTTGGTGGGAGATTATGTCTGAGACCAACCTGGACCATGAACATCCATGAGCTGGACTGACCCCTCTTTACCATTCACATGTGACGATGCAGTGGCTGGCGATTCCCGCGTTTTCTATCATCACCTCTTCACTTCCTCCTCCTCCTTCCTACAACGCACGCTGACCACGTTGTGAACTCGGCCGCGGGAAGGAGGGGGAGGAGCGAGGGGCACGTGGGGAAGGGGCGAGACAGGACGTGGGCCGTCGGGGGTACAGCGGGTCAGTCACGGCGGTACAGCCCCGTCTGTAACCCCGTGAAACGCCGGCTCTTCTGTGCTCGCTGCAGAACGGGGTTGGGTGGGGTTGGATGAACTGGGCAGCGTCTTCTGCTTTTCCCACTTTGTGGTGTCTCCGGGGCGGGCGGCGGGCGGCGGGCGGCGGCGATGAGATGGTGCGTGTTTGTAAGGCTTTCCAGGCCCCGGGGCCCTGCCCTTTGTCTCCGAACCCCAGGGATGTGTGAGGGAGGACCCCGCTGTCAACGTAAGAAACGTTCAAACCCGTGAGAATTTCTGGAGTTTATTTGAGCCAAACAGCCCACAATGTCGGGAAGCAGAACCTCCGCGGACCGGGAGGCCGCTCCGGAGCGGAGCACGCGCTTTCTCGCCGTGTTTTCTGCCGGCTCCACGTGGGTCTCAGCCACTGAATTCCCTGGCGCCGGGGCAGAGGGTCACCGGGCACGTGTGTGGAGACATGGTGGCAGCGAGGGACAGAGCCAAGCAGTCATTTGCGTCCGTGTCCTCAGCCATTGCTTCTGGACAGTTTATAGGAAACCACGTGGACGCCTCGCTGATAAGTTTATTGAGAAACCTTCCCTGTGCCTCCACCTCAGGAAGTTTAATGGAAGAGTCCCTGGGGGAAATGCCAGGAATCTAATGCGGAGCGATGGGCGGGGTGTTCATTCCCGCGTGCGGCACGCCGAGGACCCCCGCCCCCCGCCCGTGGTAATGTGGTCCACTAAGAGCATTAAATGCGGAACCCAAAGTCCCCTCGCTGAGCCTGACGTGATGGAGAGCGTGTCTGAGGCCGATGGTTGATACGAAGCGATTAAGGAGAACCTTCGTCTGGAATTTGGCTCCCGCTCCCCGGCGTGTCCCTGACCAGGTCACGGCGATTTGGAGAAGAGCAGTGGGTGTCTGTCCGAAGTGGCAGCTCGCCGCCCCGACGGCCGAGATCCTTCTGGAAAAACAGCTCACATATCAGAGCCGGTTCGCTCACGGCCCAGTGACGGCGCTGAGCGCTCAAAACGCAGTGGCCGCCCGGCGCTCGGCCGAGGGGACGTTTTTGCGAGGAATGTGTCCATGTTTGCTTGTTGGTGAACGGCCCAGGGACAGAATAGAGGGTGCAGGTTCGTCATGCGGCACGAACCGCGTAATCTCCGGGCGTCTTTCAGTCCCAGGCCGGGGGTTACACACCCTCTGACATCCATGTTACCGCGGTGCAGAGGGAGTTGTTACGTGTGGAGACAAAGGGAGGAGACCACTTCCTGGAGCCGATCCTTGGATGGGAGGCTGGGGCCCCTGGAGACACAGCTACTAAATGGCCCGGGTTCGTCTCATAAATGCATCTCCCCACAGAACCCTTACGTGTGACCTTCAAGAATCTTTTAGGTTTTTATAGTTTTACTAGAGGCCCGATGCATGAAGATTCGTGCAAGAATGGGCCTTCCTTCCCCTGGCTGCCGGCACCGCCTTTGCTCCGGCCCGGAGCCGCCTTCCACCTTCCCACGCTGCCCAGAGGCCCGGAGCTGCTGGGGCGGTGAGGAACACCTGTGTCGTCGCCACGACGATGCAAGCATCTCACCCCATCCCACTCCCAGCTGCTCGGCTCCTGTGTATGCAAACTAACCCGCCATCTTTGTTGGGTTAATTTGCATACTCGCTCCTGATTGGCTGGTGGGTGTCGCGAAGGTACAGTCAATTTGCATGATTCTCTTTTATTAGTGTAGATTGATTTTCTGAGTGAGAGGAAGGGAGAGGGAGAGAGAGAGAGAAACATCAATGTGAGAGAGAAACAGCCATCAGCTGCCTCCTGCACGCCTCCTGCTGGGGATGGAGCCCACAACCCGGGCATGTGTCCCGACCAGGAATCGAACTGGCAACTCCCTGGTGCCTGGGACAAAACCCGACCCACTGAGCCACACTAGCCAGGGCCAGAATCTTTCATTTTAGGTTTAAATGACAAGTAAACGCTGTGAACACGTAAGGGGCACCGTGTTTCGGTGTAGATGTGGATTGTGAGAAGATGACCAAAGTCAAACCGATTCACGTACCTTCACTTCTCTCGGTGACGGTCTCGTGCGTGTGGGCGCGGTGGGCACGCTCACCATCACTCTCTTAGCACGTCTCACGTCTGCAACATAGCGGCACCGTGAACGACCGTCACGTGCTGCACGTTAGGTCTCCACACGCCGCCGTTCTGCGAACCCGCTGCCTGTGCCCTTTGCCCAGCATCCCGGTGACTGTGAGGAGGTCGGTTTGAAAACAGAAAAGAAAGGGGGAGGAGCCACGCCCACAGCATCCCGTCCGTAAGACCCCACCTGCCTGGTGTCCGCGCTCTCGTCGCTGCCCTAACGGACCAGGTCTCTGGGGAGCGTGGGGACACGTGAGACGGGACGGACATTCCCGGGAAGGCTCCCAGCCGCCGGGACTCGGGCCTCTGAGCCATTGAACCAGAAGGAAAGAGATGTCATCCCCTCCCCTCGGAACGGATCACCCACCAGCAAGCCAGTCGCGGCCCCCGGGGAGCGGCGCGGGAACGCCCCGAGAATCCGGCCGGGACGCGGGCCTGGCCACCTGGACGCACCCTCGTGTCCACAGCCACGGCGGCTCCTGGGCCTCGGTGTCACGCAGAGCCACCCGCTGTAAACGCAGCGCCCGCCAACGGCCCCGTGACGGCCGTCGCAGGGAGAGCACTGAGGCCCACACGGCACCGAGCAGCCCCGTGGCACAGCGTCACCCCTCGTGGGCCAACCCGCGGCCGGAGGACGGAAACACCCCGTCCAGCGTGACACCCACACCCAGACCCTCAGCTGCCCCTCAGCTGCACCCCGTCTCCGCCACCACCTCCCACAGCGGCTGCCCGGGACCTCTCCTCCCACTCCCTCAGGGGCCCCTGCACCCCAGGCTCCTCCTGTGGCTCCCACCCCAGCAACCTGGTCTACAGCCCGGCCCCCTGCGCCCCCAGCCCCGGCCTGCAGGGCCCTTCTCCCCACAGGGGCCACCAGGAGACCTGCTGGGAGCCCCCCAGCTGTGGCCCCAGGACCCCCTCACCCTGCGGTCCCTGCAGGACCCACCCTGGGGCTCTGGGCTGTGGGTCCCCTGGCATCAGGCCCCTGGGTGACAGGGTCTGTGGGTTCCCTCCCCTGAGCTATGGGTCCGGGTTCTGACACCCCAACGGCTCGGCCTCCAGCGGCTGCCGATCATCCTGCTCCAGACCAGCCTGTGGCTCTGGCTTCTAGTTTAGACATAACTAACCTCTCCCCACCCTCTCTTCCCTCCTGCGATTCCCAATTACCACTTCCGAGGATTGTCTTTCTAACTGGGGGAAACTCTCCCGTGTTCGGTTTAGCTTAGGTTTGCCTGAAATAGAGAATAATCTAATCTACTAATAGACAAATATGCAAATTGACCGCACCTTCGCTATACCCAAGCCACACCCACCAGCTAAGCCACGCCCACCAACCAATCAGGATGAGTATGCAAATTACCCCAACAAAGATGGCGGCTAATTTGCATATCAAGACAGCCTCGAAAGAAGCCAAGAGAAGGGAGTAAAGCTTCGAAGAAGCAAGCAAGCGGGGGGGCGGGGGGGGAGGAGAAGGGAGGAGCGAAGTCAGGGCCGGGGGCGAAGGGAAAAGCAGGCGGGTTGGCAGAGAAGGCGGGGCGGGCGACAAGGGAGGAGCAGAGGTGGGGTAGAGTGCAGCAGGAAATCCTATTGCAGGATTTTTCCTGCAACGGGAACGCTAGTAATAATAATAATAAGGTAGCTATTTCACAGTGGAAAGGTAAACTTTAAAGGGTAGTGTGGGGAAAGGTATTTTTTTACGATGACGGAGACAGACAATCGCGTGAAAAGCAGTTGAAAGTGAGAAGGTCCGAAGGCACTGCACGCGGGCCTGTTCTGGGGAAGGGTCCCAGCCCCGTAGTGAGTGTCCCGCCGAGGAGACGGGTGCGGAGGAAAAGCCATAGATGGCGTGGCGATGAACTGCTGTGTCAGCCGCTCAGAGATGGACAAGCTCAGGTGTGGAGGCTCCGTCAGGACGGGAGCGTCTGCCTCCGGCCCGCCGGGCTCCCGCCCAGTTTCCTGAGAGATGGGCCCGCCGGGAGAGCAGACACGGAAGGGGTTCACCGTCAAGGCCCAGTGGACATGCTGTGAAAAGCCGTGGTCCTGGCGGCGTGTTGGACAGCGTGTCCCGGGACGGAGCCGAACCACAGGGGCCGGTGGGAGGGCGGAGCTGCTCGCCCGAAGGAGACCAACACTCGTCCTGGAAACGGGGCGACGGGCCCAAGATGACCCCGGAGAGTGTTCCGAGGAAACGGCTTACATTTACCTGGGAGACAGGCTGATGGTCAGGGGACCGGCAGCTGTGGGAATTCTGTCTGTCTGTGAGCGGCAGCGTGGGGCGGAAACCCCGAGCTCACAGCCACGGCGTCTGCTCTGCCCCGTGTGGGTCTCTGGAAGCTGGAGGCTGGAGCCACCAGATGTGAGCAAGGAGAGCCAGCTGGTCCTGCTACTGGGGTGGCCCGGGAGCCGCTCTGCGGGAACTGAGGGTTGATGTGTAGGAAGGATGACATACGGGACTTAGCATGTGCAGAGCCGTCACGTGGTGGGGGGAGGGGACGTTTTTGCGAGGAACGTGTCCATGTTTGCTTGTTGGTGAACGGCCCAGGGACAGAATAGAGGGTGCAGGTTCGTCATGCGGCACGAACCGCGTAATCTCCGGGCGTCTTTCAGTCCCAGGCCGGGGGTTACACACCCTCTGACATCCATGTTACCGCGGTGCAGAGGGAGTTGTTACGTGTGGAGACAAAGGGAGGAGACCACTTCCTGGAGCCGATCCTTGGATGGGAGGCTGGGGCCCCTGGAGACACAGCTACTAAATGGCCCGGGTTCGTCTCATAAATGCCTCTCCCCACGGAACCCTTACGTGTGACCTTCAAGAATCTTTTAGGTTTTTATAGTTTTACTAGAGGCCCGATGCACGAAGATTCGTGCAAGAATGGGCCTTCCTTCCCCTGGCTGCCGGCACCGCCTTCGCTCCGGCCCGGAGCCGCCTTCCACCTTCCCACGCTGCCCAGAGGCCCGGAGCTGCTGGGGCGGTGAGGAACACCTGCATCGTTGCCACGACGATGCAAGCATCTCACCCCATCCCACTCCCAGCTGCTCGGCTCCTGTGTATGCAAACTAACCTGCCATCTTTGTTGGGTTAATTTGCATACTCGCTCCTGATTGGCTGGTGGGTGTCACGAAGGTATGGTCAATTTGCATGTTTCTCTTTTATTAGTGTAGATTGATTTTCTGAGTGAGAGAAAGGGAGAGGGAGAGAGAGAAAAACATCAATGCGAGAGAGAAACAGCCATCAGTTGCCTCCTGCACGCCCCCTGCTGGGGATGGAGCCCACAACCCGGGCATGTGCCCCGACCAGGAATCGAACTGGCAACTCCCTGGTGCCTGGGACAAAACCCGACCCACTGAGCCACACTAGCCAGTCTGTGGGCAGTCGAGCCCTCACTGACTTGACTCAGGGGCTAGAGCATCGACCTGCGGACTGAGGGGTCCGGGCTCCGGTCCCGTCCAGGGCACCTGCCTCAGGTGCAGCAGGTTCAATGCAGGAAGCAGCCGGCCGGAGTGCCTCTCACACATCCACGTCTCTCTCTGTCTCTCCCCCACCTCCCTTCCACTCTCTCTAAAAGCCGATGGAAACAGACCCTCAGTGAGGATTAGCAAACACAGGGCGCCATGGAGCGTCCGTCCCTCAGGCCCTTGAGGAATTACAGACGACCGTGGAACTGACACCCCGAGACCGTGGAACTGACACCCCGAGACCCGGCTAACAGGGAGCAGGAGGTACCCCGGCCCCAGCCCAGGACGTGGGCCTGTCCCTGCCCCACGCCGGAGGCTGCCCGGACACAGACCGGAGACGCGTGTGCGGCGCCGTCACTGGGTCGGCACGAGATCGTTGTCCGAGTTAGAGAGGACTGCCCCTCGCTAGGCCTCTGTGAACTTCCAAGGCCTGAGGGAGGGGGGGGGGGGGGGGGGGTATCCCTCCTGCGTCACGGCGACAAGCCTCCCCAGCCAGTCCCTTTGGGTGACCCCCACGCCACCGGGAGTGTCTGCGCCATCCGTGCCCGGGCCTGCGGGGCCGGGTCCCCGTGCACCCGGGAGCTCCCAGGGAGGACGAGGCGTCACCACCGCCAGCCCAGGCAGCCCCCCGCCTCCCACCCACCCCCCCCCCCCCCCGCAGCTCCCCCGGCGCCACCTGCTGGGCTTGGCGTGGTCCCGCGTCCTGCAGGCGGGGGGAGCGTGTGTCAGGGGCTGGTGTGTAGGGATCGCTCTACATTCTCTCCAAGAGAGAAGCAGTGGTTCTACTGGTTCGGAGAGAGCGAGGAGAGAGCGAGCAAAGGAGGGCGATGTGGCTTGTCTGCCCTCTGACTCCGCGTGGGCGCGTGGGTGAGGGCCGCCCTCGTGTGCGGCTCAGACGTCACCAGACGAAGCCGAAGCCAAGGGGGCGCCCAGCGCAGCCCCGTGAGGGGAGCCCGACCGTTATCTGTTTTACAAACAAGTGGGAATCTCAGAGGCCAGCACGCGGGGGGGGGGGGGGTGAAGGCGGAGGCGCCAACGCAAAGGAGGACAGGGCTGCCCTCGGTGAGAGTCAAGGTCACCTGCAGCCTTAGCGCCTCGTCCTGGCGCTGGCCTCTGGCGCCGTGGGCGTGGCTGCTGACGCCGCAATGGGCTGGCGGGGCGTGGAGCCGGGATCTGTCACCAGAGAAGATCCGGGACGGTTGTGAGCCGTGGTTACCCCTCCGCCCCCCAAAATCAGGGCTAGGAACCGAGCACCTGAAGAACTGGAGCAAGTCGGGGCTCCATTAAACGTGCAGAACGGCCCTGGGGGTGCTGGGCCCACTTGCTGGTAGAAAACGGGGTGCATTGGCTGCTTCGCGGAGAGGCTCGGTTCTGATCCGGCAGACGCTGGGGTCCCCGGGACCCTCGCCAAGTCTAACCCACCGACGTCGAGCTTCTCACCGGCTACCCTCCCGTCACTTCTCACATATTTCAGGGATATTTTATGAGCACTTTTCCTTCCAAAATTACGTCATGTAGTCAGTCTAATATTCCTTAGAGCATGCAATTATTTTATATAAAAACTAGAAGCCCGGTGCACGAAATTCGTGCACGACGGGGGGTTGTCCCTCAGCCCAGCCTGTACCCTCTCCAATCTGGGACTCCTGGAGGGATGTCCGACTGCCCGTTTAGGCCCAATCCTGGTGGGATCGGGCCTAAACGGGCAGTCAGACATCCCTCTCACAATCCAGGACTGCTGGCTACCAACTGCTTGCCTGCCTGCCTTCCTGATTGCCCCTAACCACTTCTGCCTGCCAGCCTGATCACCCCCTAACCACTCCGCTGCCAGCCTGGTTGATGCTTAACTGCTCCCCTGCCAGCCTGTTTGCCCCCAACTTCCCTCCTCTGCCGGCCTGGTCACCCCTAACTGCCCTCTCCTGCAGGGTTGATCACCTCCAACTGCCCTCCCTTGCAAGCCTGGTCCCTCTCAACTGCCCTCCCTTGCAGGCCTGGTCCCTCACAACTGCCCTCCCTTGCAGGCCGGGTGCCTCCCAACTGCCCTCTCCTGCTGGCTATCTTGTGGTTGCCATCTTGTGTCCACATGGGGGCAGGATCTTTGACCACATGGGGGCAGCTATATTGTGTGTTGCAGTGATGATCAATCTGCATATTACTCTTTTATTAGATAGGACTAGAGGTCCAATGCACAAAAATTTGTGCACTCGGGGGGGGGGGGTCCCTCAGCCTGGCCTGTACCCTATCGCAGCCCAGGACCCCTTGAGGGATGTCCACCTGCCCGCTTAGACCCGCTCCCCTGGGCCTAAGCTGTCAGTCGGACAGCCTGAGTGCTGCTGAGGAAGCAGGAGAGACTCCCGCCACCTCCCCTGCGCTCTCAGCCGTCAGCCTGGCTTCTGGCTGAGCAGAGCTCCCCCTGTGGGAGTGCACTGACCACCAGAGGGCAGTTCCTGCATTGAGCGTCTGCCCCCTGGTGGTCAGTGTGTGTCATAGTGATGGGTCATTCCGGTCGTTCCGCCATTAGGGTCAACTTGCATATTACCCTTTTATTATATACGATACTAGTAATGACATTTCTAATTCCCTGCAGAACAAAGGCCACAGGTGTTAGCCTGTTTGTCGTATTAAAGATGGGATTCTAGATTTTGTCTATGAAGTTATTAACGGATGCATTGAACATGAAAGATAAAGTAATTTCTTCCAAACCTAAAAGACAGTGGACAATTTCACTTCGTGAAGTAAAATGTTTAAATGATAAATAAAAGATACACAAATATCCAGCCAGATAATTTACAAGTGGTTTTTTGTTTGTTTTTTAATATATTTTATTAATTTTTTACAGAGAGGAAGGGAGAGGGATAGAGAGTTAGAAACATCGATGAGAGAGAAACATCGATCAGCTGCCTCCTGCACACCTCCCTACTGGGGATGTGCCTGCAACCAAGGTACATGCTCTTGACCGGAATCGAACCCGGGACCCTTCAGTCCGCAGGCCGACGCTCTGTCCACTGAGCCACACCGGTCAGGGCTACAAGTCGTTTTGAAGACAGTAAATAACATAAAAGCGAAGATGTGAATGCCGCATGGCATCTGCCTTTAAGTTTGCTGCGTGTCTTCCCTTCGTGGCGTGCAGAGCGAGTGGACAAGGGGTGACAGCTAGGAGAACAGGAGAGACAGACACACGGGAGAACGCGTCCCCACGGCCCGTCTGCACAGCACAAGGGCACACGGGGCGTCCTCCCTCAGGGAGCGCATCTCCCGCGTGTGGATTCCAAGTGTTGGGACCCATCACAGGTCACAGGACCAGCCAGAGCTGCAGCCGAGAGTCGGACAGGAGACGGCGGGGAGCAGGGACCGCCTGGAGCCGGTGTCGTGTTGTGTGCAAACCTCCGTCAGTCCAGCCGCACCCGCAGGCCGCTCGGCAGGAAGCAGACGGGCAGCGCCTGGCCGACGAGCAGGTTGGGCAGGAAAAGCTGGATCCACAGCTTAGAGACGAGAAGCTCGGGGACCTCAGCCCTGACCTGCCACCCAGAGCCCCAGGGCGGGTCTCACAGGGACCACAGGGCGAGGGGGTCCTCAGGCCACAGTGGGGGGTCGGGCAGCTGGGGGGCTCCCAGCAGGTCTCCTGGTGGCCCCTGTGGAGAGAGGGGCCCCATGGGCAGGGGCTGGGGGTGCAGTGACCCCCGAGGGAGGGGAGGAGGGGTCCCGGAGCAGCCGCTGGGGACATGTGCAGACGTGACTTACAGTGAGAAGGCGCAGAGGCCGGCCGGTGTGGCTCAGGGGTGAGCATCGACCTAGGAACCAGGAGGTCAGGGTTCGATTCCGGTCAGGGCACAGGCCCAGGGTTGTGGGCTCCATCCCCCGTGTGGGGCGTGCAGGAGGCAGCCGGTCCACGATTCTCTCATCATCGATGTTTCTCTCTCCCTCTCCCTTCCTCTCTGAAATCGTAAAAACATATTTAAAAGAAGAAGTTCCTGGTTTGAAAGTCACGCCGTGGACTGGGCGTGTGCACCCTTCTCATTGGGGTGCCGTCAGCACAAAGCAGGCTCCTTCCACTTTAATGGGCTGTAAAGTCACCACCGTCATGCATGTGCAGCGCGTGTGGCTTTACAGCTGGAACACGCAGGGAGGCGTGTGCCGGGGTGTCGGGTCCTCGTGTGGCACCTTCCAAGCTCTTACTCACCCTCCCCTGAAGGTCACCAGAAGGTCACTCGGAACTGCGTGAGAGGGGACGTGGCAGGGCCCAGGGGAGCCGGCGAAACTAGAAATAATGGGCGCGCCTCCCGCGGTCTGTCTCCAACTGTCCGCACCTGGACCGCAGACTTGCACTTCTCCACAGCAGTGTGTGGGTACAAAACCTCCATTTTGTTGAGGAAAAAATGTTGAATATTCCTTAATATCGGATCTCACAATATTCTCCCACAGAAATCCTATATAATAAAAGGCTAATATGCAAATCGACTGAACAGCGTAACGACCGGTCGCTATGATGCGCACTGACCACCAGGGGGCAGACACTCAACGCAGGAGCTGCCCCCTGGTGGTCAGTGCACTCCCACAGCGGGGAGCACCGCTCAGCCAGAAGCCGGGCTCACGGCTGGCGAGCACAGCGGCGGTGGCAGGAGTCTCTCTCGCCTCCGTGGCAGCGCTAAGGATGTCCCCCTGATGGCTTAGGCAGGGAGCAGGCCTCAGCCATCAGTCAGATGTCCCCCAAGGGCTCCTGGACTATGAGAGGGGGCAGGCCGGGCTGAGGGACCCCCCCCCCCCGCCCAGTGCATGAATTTCATGCACCGGGCCTCTAGTAAGTGATATAAGAGAGGATGACATTGAAGCAACCTCAATTAGGTGAATTCAATATTTATGTGGATGTCTTAATGTTTAATGTTTTTGATAAACAGGAAGGCTTAGAATCCAGTGGAATGCCTCTTGCTATTCATAATTAAGGAGCCGAATAAATGAGGAATGTTATTGTATAAACTGAGGATGGACTGTGTTAACTGATAAACGAAACTTGGTTGAAGGCCAACTTGCCTTTCAGAAGACTCTCACGTCTGTGATCTGAACTCGCGTTTGGAGCCTTGGGATCCATCACAGCATCCTCACTGGCCGCTCCCGGGCCCTCGGGGTGAAATCTCATCAGCACAGAAGCAGCTGTTTCCTTGTTGTTGTTGTGAATCCTCACCCGGGGATGTTTTTTTCCTTCGATTTTCTTAGAGTAGAAGGGAAGGAGGGAGGGAGGGAGGTGGAGAGGGGGAGAGAGAGGGAAGGAGAGAAACATTGATCTAGAAGGTCCTGCAACCCAGGTACGTGCCCTTGACCGGGAATCACACCTGCGACCCCTGGTGGGCAGGCCAGGGCTCTGACCTCTAAGCCGGTGGCCAGAACCGTAGTACCTCCTGTTACACGTTTAGCTAAGGCAGTGATGGCGAACCTATGACACGCGTGTCAGCACTGACACACGTAGCCATTTCTGATGACACGCGGCCACATGCCAAGGATGAAACATTTGCTGCTCCTGAGGATGAAACATTTGCGACTAGAGTCTTGGAGTTAGTTTTTTCCTCAAAGTGACACACTACCCGAGTTATGCTCAGTTTTGTGGCGAAGTCTGACACACCAAGCTCAAAAGGTTGCCCATCACTGAGCTGAGGCTTCCCTTAAAACAGTGGTCGGCAAACCGCGGCTCGCGAGCCACATACGGCTCTTTGGCCTCTTGAGTGTGGCTCTTCCACAAAACACCACAGCCTGGGCGAGTCTATTTTGAAGAAGTGGTGTTAGAAGAAGTTTAAGTTTAAAAAATGTGGCTCTCAAAAGGAAATTTCAATCGTTGTGCTGTTGATATTTGGCTCTGTGGACTCATGAGTTTGCCGACCACTGGGTTAAAACTCCGACCCAGGGTCTCAGCTCCCCTGGAACAGCCCAGCTCATGCCCCTGAGCAGCGTGTCAGCCAGGAGGGGGGGCCCCACCCCCCGGGTTTTTTAAGCCGTTTCCTGCCCTGGGCGGCCCACTGACAGCTGCCTGAGGAACTTGGGGCGTCTGGGGGGACACGGGGGTCCTGTCCCCTAGGCAGAGTGCACGGAACCGATCCAGGCACCGCCGCGGACGCCCGAAGACATCCGTTCTCTGTTTGCGTGTCATCCGCTGTGACGCCCTCCCCACCCCCATGTGTCACGGTCACTCGGGACAGGAAGCTCTTCAGCACTTGGCCTTCCTGTGGCCTCTGCCCGGGGCGGGTACTCTCTGGCCTCCTGCTTTTCTTCACCGTCTGTGAGCAAACGCCCGCGTGGGGAGCCGAGGGCGAGAGGCCTGTCTTCCAGGTGGAGCGCTTGTTATGTGTCCTCAGTGGCACCAACGTGACCAAAAATGACTTACAATGCGTGGGTCTGGAGGACGTTCGGTCACGTGATTCATGGATGCGTCTGTCAGGGGGCAGGTCGACGTCAGAGCCATCGTTCCTTCCCTTGAGCATTTTTACGTGTAATTTTCAAACGCCCTCCTGCAGATGTTAGGAGGGCTTTTGAAATCAGAATGAAAAATCAAAAATGAAAGCTAGAGCTATCTTACGACCGAGCAGTCCCGGTTCTGGGTGTACGGCTGAGGAAATCTGACACCCTAATTCCAAAAGACACACGCACCCCTACGTCCATCGCAGCGCCCTGTACAACAGAAAAGACGTGGGGGCCACCCTCGTGCCCACCAATAAACACGTCAATAAGAAGGCTGGGTGCATGTATACATATATGGAGTATTACCCGGCCGTAAACCACGGAATCTTACCGTTGGTGACAGCCCTGGAGAGTGTGATGCTGAGTGAAATAAGCCGCCAGAGAAAGACAAGTACCACATGATCCCACTTACGCTTGGAATCTAAAGAGCAAAATAAACGAACAAGCAGAACCGAAACAGACTCACAGATAGAGAACAGCCCGACGGTGGCCGGACGGGAGGGGCCGGGGGGCCGGGTGAAGGGATTGGGAAGCACAGATTTACAAAATAGCCATGGGACGTACAGCACAGGGAACATCATCCTCTATAATAAAAGTCTAATATGCAAATCGAACAGCGGAACGACGGGTGGAATGACCTGTCACTGTGACGCGCACTCACCACCAGGGGGCAGACGCTCAACACAGGAGCTGCCCCCAGCCTGCAGGCCCCAGGCCAGCCAAGGCGGGTGTCCGTGGGGCCCCCTGGTCACCCCACAGATGGGCCCTGGTCGCCGGCCAGGCCTAGGGACCCTGTCCGTGCACGAATTCCATTCACCAGCCTCTAGTAAATAATAATGTGAGAACTGTGTGGTGCGGGGTGGGGGGGGGGGGGGGCGGTACAGGCAGTATCGGGGGGTCACTCTGTAAAGTCTACGATGTCTATTCACTATGCTGTGCATCTGAAACGAATACAGAAGATATGGAATGTGAACTGTAATTGCCAATAAGAATAACAATAAAAATAACTAAAAATAAATCCACATACACAGAGTGGCTGGGGCACTTGGGCTGGAAGAAAACTCAGAACCAGACGTGTTGGGCACCCAGTCAGCATCCCTCCCCACCGGGCTGGGCTGGGCCCTTGCTCCCAGGTGCACAGATGGGGGAGCTGAAGCAGACAGGGAGGATGAATGTTCTCTGTTCTGGATCTGGGTTCCCAAACCGGAGCACGCTAAATGCCCGCCCCAGCCCCCACCCCCAGACTCCAAAGTATTTTTAGATCCTGGAACTCACAATTATCGCCACGGTGCCCCTTCGCCGCCGCCGGTTCACAGAGGGAGGAACAAACGAACGCCCGTGCGGGTGCAATTAAGGCGCAATTACCTCGGCCCGGCCCGGCGAGATGAAGGCGGAGACGTGTGCGCCCTGGGAGTCGCTGCTTTGAAACCGCGCGCCCCGCTCATTACCCGCCGGCTCCATAAAGACGGCTTTGAAGGTGGCGCATCGCCGTCCGTCCGTCCGGGAGCTAATTGAGCATCGCTGCTCCCCGGGCCGAGGTATAAAAGCCCCAGCGCAGGAGCCACCGCCACAGCCTCAGGTCCTCTCTGCAGCTCCGCTCCGACCAGAACCAGAACCAGAACCGAACCCGACAGCATGTCCTACAGCCGCAGCTCCGGGACCCTCTCCTCCCGCTCCCTGGGCGGCTGCCTGCGGTACCCGGCCTCCTCCTGCGGCTCCTTCTACCCCGGCAATGTCTGCCCCGGCAGCGCCTACCCCGGCAACGTGGCCTACGCCCAGGGCCCCTGCCAGCAGGCCGCCCCTCCCTACGGCTGCCAGGAGACCTGCTGGGAGCCCGCCGGCTGCCCGGCGCCCGGCTACGGCTACAGCTACGGCCGCAGGCCCTCCTCGCTCTGCCGGCCCCTCCAGGCCCCCTGCCCCGGCTCCCCGGGCTGCGGCGGCGCCGGCCTCGGGTCTTTCGGTTACGGAGGCTCCCATGCCCAGTCTGTGGGCTGTGGGTCCGGCTACTGCCGTCCAACCTACTTCTCCTCGCCCAGGACCTACCAGGGCCCCTCTTTCCAGCCCGCCTGCAGCTCGGGCTGCTACGGACAGGGACAGACGTACTGACGGCCCCCGATCCGCGGGGACGCCTGCCCCCCTGAGCCGGAGCAGCATCCCGGGACGTCCGGCCTCGGCCTCAGCTGGACCCTCCGCAGCCTCCGGAACCCCGCTTCCTGGGCCCAGCCGCCCGGACCTCTCCGCCGGCCTGGGAGCCGGAGCCGGACTCCCGTCTCTCGCCGCCGCTCAGCCACTCCTAGGCTCCCCCCTCTGCTCCCGGGCTCTGTCCCGGCGCCGCGTCTCGGGTGGATGCGGCTGAAATAAAAGCTGTCTCTGCGGTGAGCTAGCGTGCTGTGTGTTCGTACATGCGTGTCTGCGGTGCGCTAGCGTGCTGTGTGTTCGTACATGCGTGTCTGCGGTGCGCTAGCGTGCTGTGTGTTCGTACATGCGTGTCTGCGGTGCGCTAGCGTGCTGTGTGTTCGTACATGCGTGTCTGTGGTGCGCTAGCGTGCTGTGTGTTCGTACATGCGTGTCTGCAGTGCGCTAGCGTGCTGTGTGTTCGTACATGCGTGTCTGTGGTGCGCTAGCGTGCTGTGTGTTCGTACATGCGTGTAGCGGGTGGGCGCTGTGCCTGCACTGCCGCGGGAAGGCGTGTTTGTGTCCTGTGTCTCTCGTGTTGTTGGTGTTTGCTGGTGGGGAGCGGTGGGCAGGGTGGGCGGCGGAGGAGGTAAGTGGATGCGGGTCTACGTCTTGAGAGACCACGTCCCCTCCTCGGCGCCTGGTCCACCCGTCGCTTCGGGAATGTTGCCGGGCCTTCTGGGAGCAATGGCGTCGGGTTCTGACTGCGGCGGCAGACGGATCCCTGCCTCCCTCGGGCCACGGGCTCACAGCTCTCGGCAACCAGGCCAGGACGGGCGTTTCAGGGGGAGCGCCAGCCACCGGGCTCCGGGACAGCGCGGGGAGCAGGTGAAAGTCACTGTTGGCGGAGAACGCACGTCTCCACCTCACGGGAAACAGCGATCTGGTGTGTCAGTGAGGCCCCTCGAGAAAGAGCCGCGAAGTGGGATTGGACACGAAGGACGCGGGCCTGAGCTCGGGAGGAGCGGAGGGAGGACGGAGGGAGGGAAGGGGTGGGGAGGGAGGGGGGGATTTTACTGAGAGGCCGAGATTGTGAGTCCCTGAGCTGGGTTATCGGGGAAGCTGACTTAAGATGTCATCTCTCTCCACAATTCTTCCTTTTTTAAGGTCCGTTCGTTTGTCGTCCGTCTCCACCCAGTAGGGATTGTGGCCTTTGCTCACTGACAACCTTTGTCAGCTGCCACGGAGCCCGCACAGAGGAGGCCTCATTCCTTGTTACTAAGGGAGTCGGTGAGGAAGGCACAGGTGCAGGGCAGCATGAAAGGTTCTTCTGCCATTTCTCAAATGGCTTAGGTATTGGTTTCTGTCCTCCATTTTCCTTTTTTATCTTTTATTATTGAGAGTATTACAGATGTCCCCCGTTCTCCCCCCATCGTCCCCCTCCACCCAGCCTTCGCCATCTGTCCGTGTCCACAGGTGATGCATGTATGCAAATAGATGCAAAAGAGGTCTTAGGTTCGTCTCTTCCCGCCCCTCCCCCCTCGAGAAAGCTACTTGACTTCTTTCTTATCTGTTCACTCACCCGGCGCGATGTTTCTGTCTGATGAGCGAGTGTGGCTGCTGGGGACTGGCCGCCGGGCCGCGGTTTCCCGTTTCTATAATCGGATAAGATCGTGCACTTGGCGGGACCGGTCTAGGGACTGCACGAGGGATGATCTTTCTCATCGGAACTTGTTTTCCAGGGGAAGCAGCTGCCCGGGTCAGACCCACCGCTCGTGCCACGCGTTGCATGTAATTCACGTGCCGTAATCGCCGAGCCGTCCTGGGCGGGTGGGCAGCCAGCGCTCCCTGCGTGTCGCTCGTGGGAGCTGTCACGTCGCAGCCTTGGGTGTAGAAAGGGGAGGAGACGTGGTTCCTCCCCACGGACACGGACACGGACACGGACACGGACACGGACACGGACACGGACACGGACGTGGGTGACGGCATCGCAGGAGGAGGGGCCGCGTGTGAAGGGCATCGGGGGGACGGGCCGTGGGGCCCGAGGAGACGGTGCTCTCGGGGCTGAAAGGCTGGCACGGACGCTGCGTGGAGTTCGCTTTCCCTCCTTCGTCGTCCGGGAGCCTCGAACGGCCCCAGAGCGGCTCCGCCAGCAGCACGGCCACAGCCCCCGACCCGCGGCCCCCACGCACTCGGCCGCGGAGGGCGGGGCCCACAGTGGACGCATCTCCCGCCACGGCCTGGCCGGTGTGGCTCAGTGGTTGGAGCACCGGCCCTCGGACCGAAGGGTCTCGGGTTCAATCCCCGTCAAGGGCACCCACCTGGGCTGTGGGTTTGGTCCCTGGTCCCCAGTCAGGGCTTGTGTGAGAGGCAACCAATGGATGTGTCTTTCTCACATCGATGTCTCTCTCTCTCTCTCTCTCTCTCTCTCTCCTCCCCCCCCTCCCTCCTCTCTTCCACTCTCTCCAAAAATCAATGGGAAAAAGTATCCTTGGGAAAAAATATCCTCGAGTGAGAATTACAAAAAATAAAATTCAGAGCCTGGTCCTCTCTCTCTCTCTCTCTCTCTCTCTCTCTCCTCCTCTCTCTCTCTCCCTCTCTCCCTCTCTTTCTCTCTCTCTCTCTTTCTCCGAAGAACCAAACTTTCAAAAACAAATGCATGAAAGGCCTCTGAACCGTTGCACGCCGCCCGCCCCGTCTCCCTCTGTCCTGGTGTTTCCTGGGAAAGGAGCTCGGAGAGCCCACGGTCAGTAGGTCTGGGACCCGCTGACGACACAGGGCTCACCCTCAGGACGCCTTCGCGAGGGAGACGGCCCGGAGCCTCCCCCGTCCCCGGTCCTCCAGCTGCACCTCACCCCCGAGCGGCCTCTTCCCTCAGTCACAGCCCCGTCGCCCCCACGCGCTGAACAGAATTCCCGTGAACCCGGTCCAGCCAGGGCCCCGATGTCCGTGGCATGGCTCACCGTGGACTGAAAGACGGCCGAGGACGAGGTGGACGGGCTGCCGGCTCCCCCGGCCGATGGCTGTCATCAATAAGGCAGCAAACAGGTGTGAGGACCTGGAGGAAGGCACCTTCCACTCCACACGGAAACAGCGCCCTCTGCTGCCACGTCTGTGGAGCATCCTTCACGATGAGGAGGACACAGCAGCAGCCGCATGTCCACCAGCGGGGGACGGAGAGAGCGGGGGCTCGCACACACAACCGGAGATCATCCAGCCTTCACGCGAAGGAAATCTCGCCCCGGCTGGCGTCTCAGGGGTCAGAGTGTCGGCCCTCCCACTGGAGGGTCATGGGTTCGATTCCCGGTCAAGGGCATGTGCTGGGGTTGCAGGTTTGATCCCCAGCCCCAATCGGGGTGCATGTGGGAGGCAACCAATCCATGTGTCTCTCTCACATCGATGTCTCTCTCTCCCCTCCCCACCTCCTTTCCACTCTCAATGGAGAAAAATATCCTCGGGAGAGGACAGGGAAAAATCACGGAAAGAAAGAAATCTCGCCGTTGGGACACACGGGTGAGGCTGGAGGGCATCGTGTACGTGACACGAGCCGGACACGAGGGCAGACACCGCGTGGACACCGGGGAGGCGCCTGGCGGCTCCGCCTCACGGGGACAGAGGAGCCGCGTGGCCAGGGGGTGGGGGCGGGGAAGTCCGGTCTCCGTCCACGCGTCGCGGTGAAATCTGAGTGAGGCTGTGGGTCTGCGTGGGGCAGGCTCAGTCACCAACGTCGTGTTGCTCAGCCCTTGTCACGAGGGCAGACCTGGGAGAATGCCGTCCACCATGGTGAGGAGGAGGCCGAGGCCTTTTAAAATATACATTTTATTGATTTTCTACAGAGAGGAAGGGAGAGGGAGAGAGTCAGAAACATCGATGAGAGAGAAACACCGATCAGCTGCCTCCTGCACACCCCCCACGGGGGATGGAGCCCACAACCAAGGTACATGCCCTGACCAGAATCGAACCTGGGACCCTTCAGTCCGCGGCCGAAGCTCCATCCACTGAGCCACACCGGTCAGGGCGGAAGGCGGAGGCCTTTGAAGGCGTGGATATGTTCATGGCAGGTTGTGGGGAAGGTTTCATGGGTGGACACGTCTGTCCAGACTCACCAAGTCGCACACATCAAACACGGACAGCGTCAGGGCTTAAAGCAAAGCAAAGCCACGTCAAGGCGGGAGGAGCGCGCCACGTGAGGGCGAGCAGAGACGGGTTCCGAGGTCCAGAGGGTCTGCAGGGCCACGCCCCGGCCAGGGCCCGTGGCCGTGTTACGGGAACATCGGGTGTGAACAGGCGTTTAGGACGCTTCGCGGGAGCCGGAGTTCAGACGAAAGGCGAGGGTTTGGCCAGTTCCCGGTGAGCCGTCGGCTGCGGGTGCGAGCCGGCCCGGCTTCCTCTCGGGCCGTTCCCGGCGTTCCTCTGAAGGCCGGCAGCAACGTCGCCAGCATCCTCCTGCTCACGGGACTTCTGAGTCTCTTCCTGCAGAGACGCGAGGCCGGGACCAGCCGGGGGCGCGCTTAAAACCGGGTCTCCACGGCGTCCGTGGCCCTGGCTGATCGGCACTCACGCGGAAACATCCGGTGGACGCCTTTCTCAGCTCCCGCAAAAAGTGCTTTCTTCTCCTTCCTCCCGCTTTGGATTTAATTCCCGGGAACCTCGCAGCCCCCAGGACGGAGCGCATGCCCCCTCATCGAGGCGGAGGAGGATTGATGCAAATTTCACAGGCAGGTGCCTTCCAGGGGTCTCCTCACACCACTCAAAATGAGATACGAACACACACGTGCATTGGTTCCGAACGCAGGCGCACACGCGCTAGTGCACGGGAGGGAAATGGTTTAGACACGCATGGCCTCTGCCCGTCCCATCAGCGTGTCCCGGGACGCTGTGTATCCGTATCATCTCCCCGGAACTGAGACAGCGCCGTCGCAGGCTCCGAGGAGGCGCACCTGTCGGGAAGGAATTCTCTCTGTTTCAGTAAAGGGCATGTTTGCTCGAAATGTGAGAGGAAAGAAAGGGGATCGTGGGTAAAGCGATAAGACGTGACCGAACGCAGATGGACTGAAGGAAGGCGTGGGACGAATACACGCACGTGGGTGAGACCAGGCGTGTGCTGGACAGCCGTGGCCTGTGATGAGGGGCCAGCCTCAGGGGGTTTTATGGAGAGGCCCCTGGTTTCTCTTCCTCCCTGCACACACCCTGCACGCGTCAGAATATGGTGGGAATGGCACATGGAGCGGGACACTGCCCGTTTAAATGGCGAGGTGTTTTTTAAATACATTTTTACTGATTTCAGAGAGGAAGGGAGAGGGGGAGAGAAGCATCAGTGCTGAGAGAGAATCATGGATCAGCTGCCTCCTGCACGCTCCCTCCTGGGGATCGAGCCCACAACCCGGGCCTGTGACCTTGACAGGAATCGAACCCGGGACCCTTCAGTCCGCAGGCGGATGTTCTAGTCACTGAGCCAAACCGGCCAGGGCTCCATGGTGAGCTTTTTACAGCTTTATTGAGATGCGCCTGACAAATAAACATCACGTATGTGTAAGGTGCCCATGTGACAGTTTAATACGCATCTCTATCGTGAAATGGCTCCCACACTCCAGCTCACACGTACGTCCATGCCCCACGTTTTATGGCCAGCACCCGAGGTCCGCTCTCTTCGCCACGCTCCCGTGCACGCGCATTCTCGCTCAGCGTGACTGTGAGGCTGTGCCGGACGCAGCCGTCTTAGAACTCACGTCCGGGCCTCTGCCCGGCGTCAGCCCATCGCCGCCGCCCCAGCCCCCGGCCCGTTCCCTGCTCTGTCCCTGGGTCTGAGGATTTCACGTGTCCCGTCGGAGCGATGTTATGAGGTGTTTGTCTGTCTGCGTCTGGCTTCTTTCACTCGGCATGATGTGCTCCCAGTTCATCCGTGTTGTAGCAAGTTATTCCGTCTTAAATGGGAGAGTCTTTATTTAAATTCAAATAAATTCACCCAGGTGATTAGAGCCGGAGCCGCCGGGTAGCTCACGCTCATCACGGCCGTATGCTCACTTGTGTTATTTTTAGCAACAAGCGGCAATTCACAGAAGGAAAGAAAATGGCTCGAAAATAAACGTTGGTTGATCCCAGGTATTGTGAGTCGTGGATTTAAGTCCTCCCGCGTTCTCCAGCGAGCTCCGATGAACAGCATTTCCACAGCTTCGTGCTGCAGGCACAGCTGGAGACGCACACTGAGTGGCCAGATGATGATGATCTCTGAACGCATAATAATCTGGCCACTCAGTGTGTGTGTGTGTGTGTGTGTGTGTGTGTGTGTGTGTGTGTGTACATATATATATATAGAGAGAGAGAGGCCCGGTGCATGAATTCGTGCATGGGTGGGATCCAGCCAGCCTGGCCAGGGGGAGGGGACATGGGTGGTTGGCTGGCCTGCCTGCTGGTCGAACTCCTGGTCGAGGAGACAATATGCATATTAGCCTTTTATTATATAGGATACACACTGAGTGGCCAGATTATTATGCGTTCAGAGATCATCATAATCTGGCCACTCAGTGCATAATTGGCTTGAAATTGTAGCCTTTTCCTCACTGATTTCATAGGCGACCTTTCAGATAATCAGACAACTAACAGCGACAGGTAATCAATGTTTAAGAAATGATTCAAGATAAAATAAAAAACTATAAAAGCCTATATATCCTGTAATAGTTTGTAGTCATAATAAGAATTCTTAGCCATTTATCTTAATCCAAAAAGGCTTATTTTTAAGGTATTTTGGCTTTATTTTCTAAAGAAACTGTGCTTAGTCGTAATGTCAACAACAGGCGTATAGATTGTAAAAACACCTGGTCACACCCTTATTTTACAGATGTGGGCAGCGAGGTGCATTCCCTGTAAGAGGCGTGTGCACGGTGTGGGCATGACGTGGAAATGACAGATGACGTTTGCACTGTGCTACTCTTTGGAGTAAAAGTTGAAAAAAAATTAACTCCATAGACAAAGTCATAACTAAAGACTCTTAGCCATAGACCATCTCTTGGTGTTTCTCTAGGGAGCGAAGAGACAGGTTTCTGTTAAGAGTTAAAAGGTCGTTACAGCAGCTGCATCATTGAAATCAGCTTTGAAAAACAGTTGTGTCTGCCCCGTCATTATAATCAGTGTCTGTGGGAGCAACATGTGTTATTACTAGAAATAAGGCAGCCTTGCTCACTTAGAAGGTCCAATCAGTGCAAAAGTGGCCGATACTCAGCCCTGGCTGGTGTGGCTCAGTGGATAGAGCGTCGGCCTGCAGACTGAACGGTCCCGTATTCAATTCCGGTCCAGGGCACATGCCTGGATTGTAGGCTCGATCCCCAATAGGAGGCATGTGGGAGGCAGCCGATCAATGATTCTCTCTCATCTGATGTTTCTCTCTCTCTCCTCTCCCTTCCTCTCTGAAATCAATAAACATATACAACAACCACCACAACAAAAAACTTACAGCTAACTGCCTTATGAACTCTAATAATATGTGGATTCATGTGTGTTTTAAAAAAGAGCATAGCAGCATAGTACTCAGAAATCACTGCTTTTTGCAACCATCGTAGGTTCAGTGTGAAAATGCAGCCGAAAGCATGCCTCCCACAGCCACTGTGAAAGGTATACACTGAATATAGGGGTCAAGGTCAAGCCGTGTTTGAAAAGTCACTGCACACGTGTAGCCCGCTGAGGAGCTGCCGTGACGATGACTTTCCAAACGGGAGAACCCGTAGTCACGCCGGGCAAGCCGGTCGCACGGGACGCCATAATCCCGCTGTTACGTCTTTACTGGGGCGAGGTAAGTCCTTTGTCACACAGGCAGAGTGCGTGGGGCCCAGACGCTGCGTCTCTATCCAGTGCATCAAAATATTAGCGGGAAAGAACACGGCATTGCTCTCTGTGTCCCAAAACCGCCTCCGACGGGAGGTCTGCTGGGCTGACCTGCTTTAACTGCCGGGACTTCGTTCTTCTCTCGCGTCCTGTGTTACTCCTCAGGATTGGTTACATTTGCTTTCTTTGGTTTTAAATATCGGTATTTCTACCCCCGGAGTGAAAATGTAGGGCCCAGAGCCACCGCGTGCCCTTTAGGCAGAGTTCCCCTGAAGGCCCCGTTGGATCACGTCCTCGGAACGGCTACCGTGTCCACCTCAGGCCGGGGCCCCCGCGAGCGTATGTCTTCCCCACGGAAGCTCCCACCTTAGGACACATCGGAGGCGGGGCTCAAGCAGCCGGAAGACTGCAGGCGGTTGGTGAGGTGGCAGCGTTGAAATCTATTCTACAACTAAATGCGGGAAGAGTCGCACTAAAGTCATTTGAGGGGAAAACGTCTACCTTTAACGGCCCGGCCCACACACGTCACAGCGGTGCCCGGTGACGGGACAACGTGGCCCTCGCTCAGCGGATGCGACGCGTTAGCGTCCGGTCCTGGGTGTCGCATTGAGTACAGACGCCCGCACGCCGGCCGGAAGCCAGCACGTTCCCTGGACCTTCCCAAGTCCTCATCCCCACGTGCAAGCAGTGGCTTACACCACCGAGGCCCGACGCCCATCGCCACGCTGCGGGGAGGGAGGCCCGACGCCCATCGCCACGCTGCGGGGAGGGAGGCCCGACGCCCATCGCCACGCTGCGGGGAGGGAGGCCCGACGCCCATCGCCACGCTGCGGGGAGGGAGGCCGGTGACCAGAGCCCACGCTGCGGGGAGGGAGGCCCGACGCCCATCGCCACGCTGCGGGGAGGGAGGCCCGACGCCCATCGCCACGCTGCGGGGAGGGAGGCCCGACGCCCATCACCACGCTGCGGGGAGGGAGGCCCGACGCCCATCGCCACGCTGCGGGGAGGGAGGCCGGTGCCCAGAGCCTAGGCCGTTGCAGGAATCAGTCCAGTTGGGTAATAAACGCCCCTCGGCACGGCGAGTGACAGCTTCTATACATCGGGAAGTGGTTCCCACACTCCAGCTCACTCCGTGCACTAGCGCGTGTGCGTCTGCATTCGAACCAATGCACGTGTGTTCATATCTGAGTTTGAGTGGTGTGAGGGAGACCCCTGGAAGGCACCTGCCTGTGAAATTTGCATCAACCCTCCTCCGCCTCAAACGTCACTCTGCACGGCGACTACAGATCCTCAGAATTCGGGGGCGGGGAGCAGCCTGCAGCCTTTCCATCTCACAGGGCGTCTGGTCTCCCCAACCCTTTACTGCTCCCCGATCCCCGCGGGGCGGGCCTGCGCGTGTCTGCGTGTCTGTGTGTCTGCGTGTCCGCGTCCGCGTGTGCTAATGCGGTTCCTCTAATCAACGTGGTGCCCATGAGATGACCCCATCTTCAAAGCTGTGCTCGTATCTGACTCGGGGTCAGATTCCCATAAACCGTCCGTGACGTGAGGCAGCCCCCACCTGCATTTCTAGAGCCCATCGCGCCTCACTGACCACGCCGGCGCCTCTGCCGACCTCGGAGGGCGGCGTGGTGAGGAAACGCCGGATGCGTCCACCATCCTCAACACCGGCCCCATGGCAGGCTGACCGCCCCACCGCGTCCGGGACAGACAGTCTCCGAACTCGGCGGTAACCGTGGCGAGAAGAGTGTTTATTCAGACGCGTCATGTAGCATGAACTTCACATGTCGTTCATTTAAGGCCGTCCTCCCGCGAGGTGCCTGCCCTTACCACCCGCACGTCACAGGTGGCTCAGGGCGCCTGAGCCCTAGCTCCCGCAGGGGCACCCCGGCTATGACCGGGGCACACGGGGATCGAACGTAGGAGAGCAGACTCGAGACCCATGTGCCGCCTGCGCTGCTGGCTTAGAGAGAGTTCCGGAAGGGGCACGCGGCGGACCCTTCTTTACGATGTTTTCACCACACGCTTAGGTCCCCTGGAATCCCAGGCACCGTGTTTCTGGAGGGGGCGGCTCTCGGCTCCTCCTCGCCCGTCTCCTTCCTAAAAGAATGAGAGGTGAGAAGGGACGGCCGTAGTCCGAGTGACAGGTGACGGCTGGGACGTTAGAAAAGGGTAAACTGAGGTACACGCGTGTGAGGAGGCAGCACAGGCATTGTGCTTCCTGGACACGTCACCGGATGTGGAAACGAGGGCGGCGGCTGGGAAGCTCTCCAGCCTCTCACCCGAGTCGTCCCGTGGCTCCCGGTGCCATTCGCAGCCACGCGGACAAGAGCACCCACGCGGTTTCTACAGCCCAGCAAGGTGCGTGGCCGAAACACGACTAAACATGCATCAACACGGAACCGCGGCGTCCCCAGGTCTATCGCTAGAGCCGTAGAAAGATCCATAGCGTCACCTAGTCCTACAACATTTGCAGACCAGCAATTCTATTTGTTGAATGTTACACACACACACACACACACACACACACACACACACACACATATGTCTATACATATGTTTTATTTCTATATAACATTTTATTCAAACCTGGAAAATTGGTCAGGGAGGCTGAATTTTCATTCTACACACACATATGACAAAATATTCACTGAACTTCCCTCTCGTCGTAATAGAGCGATTTTTCCTTGTTTGGAGCGTTTTTGTGCAGACTCTCATCCATCGATTGCCTGTGACCAGTCTGAGCTCAGCGACGGGAGCTGGCGGTGATTGTCGTGGTCCCACAACCCTTCTCCGTGAGGGCGAGAATGTTTCCGTTTGTGTCCGGGTTTCGTGACATTATTCTCCCCCCAATTCTGTCTTTTAACGTTAATACTGGGTCCTAAGTCACGCCATCTCCATCCGCTAGCCCGCCAGGGGTGCACGGAGGGTCATCGTGCCGCCTTCAGCACGGAGGCCTGTCTTTCTAATCAGGAGGTCTCCTGCTGCGTTCATTGCGAAGGAAGGCGGGTTCCAATGTCTTACTGACGGGACACACGCTTAAAAAACTCCCCGACAGAACTGCAATTTAGGGAAATAGTTTAGGTTCCCGGCCTCCGACCCTTGAGCAGTCAGACCCAGAACGGGCACGTGGCTCTCGCCTCTGCCTCTCAGAGCCGGGGCCTCAGGGGGTCACGGATCGTGTGTGGGCCCAGACCCGACCGCACGGCTGCCAGACGGCTCAGGTCAGAGAGAGGCCTCCAAACGGGACCCACGTTTACACCGAACGCGCGCGGGGTTCGTCCGTCCGTCCGTCCGTCTGCAGAGAGCGGTGCTGAGCAGCCCCCGTCGCACCTCCCCAGTCCTGGCCCCCGGAAGGCCCCGCCCCGCGCTCTGTGTTAACAGGCCAGCATCTAACACACCACGCTTTACAAGTACCAGTACGTACGCCCCTTAGGAAGAAAGCTGGTCCGCATACTGTTAACATTTGACCATGAAAAATAAAAAGATCAAAGATAAAAATCGCGGAAGGTAGTGCTTCCGGGCTTCGGGCCTCATTTTGTTGGTCAGTTCATCCTGCTCATTAGGTCCACACGCAAAGGAGAGCAGACCCGGCGCCCGGAGCAGGGCCAGGCCGACGCGCCTCCCCATGGGGTGGGGGCGAGAAGAGAGAAACCGAAGGACTGGAATGCTGCCTGCAATACGATTAACGATAAAAACGTATTTAGAAAGTAGTCCTTGCTGTTAACCCTCCGTCCTCCCGCTGCGCCTTTCAGTGACAGCGTCAGACCACAGCGTGACGGCTCTGGTTTATCCCGGGACTGAGGACACGCTCCGCGTCCCGTGCAGAACCTCCCGGCCTCCCGGGCGCCGTGATGTCCGTGCAGGGGCCTGCGGGGCCGGGGTCAGGGCCCTGACACGCACCCGCTCTGTCCTCCTTCATCCCGGCCATCAGGAGGCGTGTCCCCGCGGCCCGGCCTGGTCTGTGCATTCTTCCGCTCCCTTCCCCTCCTGCTCCCCTGCTCTGATTGGGTTGGAAATCGGACGGCGGCGTGGGGGAAGGGGACCGCTCCGCTGTGGGACGGGACAGGCGCACACGGCGGCGCTCCCGCTCGGGTTTAGGGGAAGATGAAAGACTCCGGAGATACCTCGTCCGGGTCCCGGCAGGAAGGTGCCGGGTGCCGACCTGTCTGGTCACGTCAGGCAAACTGGTGAGACAGGCTGTTCCGAGGCGCAAAGGCCACGGGTTTCTCTGCCTCCTCCCCCCACTGGTGGCCGGCGGCTCAGCACCCAGAGCGCCAGCCTGTGAGCCAGGGTCTGGGGTTCGACTCCTGGTCAAGGGCACGCCCCCAGCTGGGTGCATTCAAGAGGCAACAGTCCTTGTGTCTCTCTCTCCCCCTCCCCCCAACCCTTCCCCCTCTCTCCCCTCCCCTCTCTCTCTCCCCCCCCTTCCCCTTCCTCCCTCTCCCCTCTTGCCTGTCTCCTTCCCTCCCTTCCTCTCTCTGAAGGGGACCCTCAGGTGAGGAATGAAGGAATCCCCCACAGCGGCCTCTGTAGCAGGTCCCAGGCCCCTCCGATGTCCGATGTCCGGAGGCAGGTTTGGGGTGAACAGCGGGGAGCCTGGCAGAGGTCCCTTTGGGCACGGGGACGCGCTCTCTGGGAGAACGGAGCCTGAGGGAGGAGGGCCGCTTCCCGACCTGGGGGCTGATCCCGGAGCCGCTCCCCTGCCCAGCGTCCGTTTGCGGGGGGCTGGGCGTGGGAACCCGCAGGTGCCAGGAGGCCTCCCACCGCAGAGAGACACCGGGCCGCACCGTGGTTCCCAGAGAGCACGTGGCCTTCCCTGCCCGTGGCCACGCGGGGGGGGGGGGGGCAGCCTCAGGAGGGACCTGGGCCTGGATGCGCCGGCCAACGTGGTGGCCTTCCTGTGCAGGACGTGGGGGCCCCCGTGCCGCCCCCCGTGCCTTCCCCCTCCCCCCTCTGCCCCCCACGCCACACTCCGCCCCCCCCCCCACGCCTCCTCCTGGAGGAAGGCTGTGGACACGCACAGGCCAGGCCAGGGCACCTGCAGGGACCCGGGGACGGTGCTCACAGCGGCGAGAACACTGGGTACAGTATACTGCACCGGGGCGGCGGGGGGGGGGGGGGGGGTCGGGGGGAGGCATGTGAGTCCATATTGTTCCAAACCCACAGACGGACAGCCCCAAGGACGAGCCCTACACAAGCTATTCACTTCCCGTGATGACGATCAATGCAGGTCCATCGATCGTAACACATGTACCGCCTGGTGGGGGACGTTGACAGTGGGGAGCGGTGCGTGTGTGTGGGGTATGGTGTGGGTGGGGGATGGGGAAGTGGGGGGAAGGGTGTGTGTGTGGGGTGGGGTGCAAGTGTGTGTGGGGGTGGGGGTTAGGAAGGTGGAAGGGTGAGGCCGTGGGGGGAAGAGTGTGTGGGGGGTAGGGTGTGTGTGGGTTGTGGGGGTGTGTGAGGAGGGTTGTGGGGGGGTAGGGTGTATGTGGGGGGTGGTGTGTGTGTGTGGGGGTGTGTGTGGGGGGTTGTGGGGGGGTAGGGTGTGTGTGGGGGGTGGGGTGTGTGTGTGGGGGTTGTGGGGGGGTGGTGTGTGTGTGTGGGTGGGGTGTATGTGGGGGGGTTGTGGGGGTGTGTATGAGGGGGTTGTGGGGGGGTAGGGTGTATGTGTGGGGGGTGTGGAGGGTGTATGTGGGGGAGGTTGTGGGGGAGTGGGGGGTGGGGTGTATGAGGGGGGGGTTGTGGGGGGGTGGGGTGCGTGTGGGGGGGTTGAGGGGGTTGGGGAGGGGGGTGTGGGGGGGTTGTGGGGGGGTAGGGTGTGTGTGGGGGGTGGGGTGTGTGGGGGGGGTTGTGGGGGGGTGGGGTGTGTGTGTGGGGGTTGTGGGGGTTGTGGAGGGGGGTGTGGGGGGGTTGTGGGGGGGTAGGGTGTGTGTGGGGGGTGGGGTGTGTGGGGGGGGTTGGGGGGGGTAGGATGTGTGTGGGGGGTGGGGTGTATGAGGGGGGGGTTGTGGGGGGTGTATGTGGGGGGGTGGAGTGTATGGGGGGGTTGTGGGGGGTGTGGAGGGGGTGGGGGGTGGGGTGTTGTGAGGGGGGGTTGTGGGGGGGTGTATGTGGGGGTGGGGTGTGTGTGGGGGGTTGTGGGGGGGTGTATGTAGGGGTGGGGTGTGTGTGGGGGGGTTGTGGGGGGGTAGGGTGTATGTGGGGGGGTGTAGAGGGTGTAGGGGTGGGGTGTGTGGGGGTTGTGGGGGGGTGGTGTGTGTGGGGGGGGTTGTGTGGGCGGGTGGGGTACGTGGGAAACCTCTGCGCCGTCTCCTTGGCTGGGAACTGAACCTGCTCATAACCAAGAGTCACACAAAGAAGCTGCTTGGCTGAGAGCACGCGGCCCCGGGAAGGCACGGTGGGAGCGGCAGCGCCCTCAGCGGCCTCAGGACATGGGGAGGGGGTGTTACGTGGCGGGGGGCTGAGGAGGCTGACGGCTCGGGGAGACCCGGGCAGGGATGTGGTTTATGTTGATGTGACACCCTCTGTGCTCTCCAGCGGGAACCAGGTGGCGAGCTAGAAACACGTGCGTCCTACTCCGCCCACGTCACGCTAAGCGTGTTCTGTGGAGGTGACCCACGTATTAGCTCAGTGACGGGCAACCTTTTGAGCTTAGTGGGTCAAACTTCGCCAAAAAACTGAGCATAACTCAGGTAATGTGTCACTGAGGAAAAAACTAACTCCAAGACTCTAGTCGCAAATGTTTCATCCTCGGCATGCGGCCGCGTGTCATCAGAAATGGCTATGCGTGTCAGTGCTGACACGCGTGTCATAGGTTCACCATCACTGTGTTAGACAGAAGCAAACGCGCCTCCTCAGCTTCTGGCTGGAGCTGGCGCCATGGTCGCGGGGACGAGGAGACTGAACCCCACGAGCTCAGGCCAGAAGGCCACGCCCATGAGCAGGCGTCCCGTCTAGACAACGGCTCTGCAGGGGACAGGCGCCCGGGGTCGGGGGCCGGGACCCCGATGAGCAGCCTCAGCTGATCCCGCAGGGAATGGGGTGGAGGCCGTGGGAGGGAGCACACGGGACAGGGCCGCACACGGCCGAGGGCTTCCACCTTCGCCCACGGGCAGCAACCCGGCTTCATGAACAAAACAAAACCATTCTCTGTGTTCAAGGTCAATGCTTTATTGAAGGTGAACAGACAGTCCAATCAGTTCTGACAGCAAACATAGAGGATCCTAGGCTTATGAGGGAGATGCAGGCAGAGTTGAAAATCTACCCATAATTCTGAGAAGTAAAGACGTTTGTGGAATAACCCAGCATGAGGTTAGCTGTCCGGTTCCTTAGATCCAATGTGGGAGGAAGTCCCTTGTAAGTGCAGATGCTGAGCTGCTGGGCAGGGTTTCAGTAGAAGCCAGAGTATCCGTATCCCCCACAGCAGCACGGACGCCAGCAGCCGTAGCTCCTGTAGCCACAGCCACAGCCCAGGCCACCAAGGCCGCCCCAGCCCCAGCCGGAGCCATAGCCATAGCCCAGGCCACCAAAGCCGCCCCAGCCCCAGCCGGAGCCATAGCCATAGCCCAGGCCACCAAAGCCGCCCCAGCCGTAGCCGCGGCCTCCGTAGTAGCTGCCGTAGTAGCTCATGGTGTCAGGGGGAGTGTGTTTCTGTTCAAGACGAGATCCTGAGAGTGAGTGCCCGTGAGCGGGGAGGGAGCTTATGTACCTGAGCGCAGCCCGAGGTAAACAGGTGCCGATTGGGGTGTCATTCCATGGATGGGCCTCGCCTGAGACAACTCGTTAAGCTCTGGTCCCTGACCGCGCGCGTTAAGAATGTCTGATCGCGTTGGCTGCCGACCCAGGAGCCTCCCGAGGTGCTTGCTTTGATTTTGTCACGAGGACTTGCTGTATCTTCAAAGTCCAGACATGCCACGCCCCGTGGAATTCCCCGTGAGCAGTCACGCGACGTGGGTCTCGTTAACCGTCACTGGGCTTCTCATTAAATGTCTCATCACAGGCATTTTGGGGAATTATAATCGATTCTCCTAAATACCAGGAAGCAATCAAAGTCGAAACTCTTAAATGCACCAAAGCACACGGTTCGACCCGGCCGGGTGGCTCAGTGGCTGAGCGTCGACCTAGGAACCAGGAGGTCAGGGCACCTGTCTGGGTTGCGGGCTCGATCCCCGGTGTGGGGTGTGCAGGAGGCAGCCGATCCACGATTCTCCCTCATCATGGATGCTTCTCTCTCTCCCTCCCTTCCTCTCTGAAATCTATAAACATATTCTTAAAAAAAATAATAAAAAGCACACAGTTGGAGGCTTGGGAAGCAGAGGGTGCCCCTCTGTCCGGGAGATGACGCGATAGACACTGCGGGTCGGACGGACTCGGCCCACCTGCTGTGCAGCGTAGACGGAGAACAGCGGCCACAGCAGCGCCCGAGGCCCAGAGCCTCAGCGCCTGCGACGGGCTCCGTGGATGGATTTAGTTTTGGCTTCACGCACTTGCGTTCTTGTATTGGTTTTAAAATGACAGCACAGACGGAGTCAGAAGTGGAGCGAGCCTCACGGTGATCAGAGCCCATCCAGTGGGGGGACTCCCCCCCCCCCCCCCCCCCCCCCCCGTCCTCTCTGTACACCCGGCCCTTCCTCAGAGCCCTCGCCTCACCGCTGCCTCAGGTGCCGGTGGGCGTGCCACAGGCCATTGTCCCTCCGTCCCCCCGCGTCCTTCAGCCACGTGTGTGAGGTCATTTTCAGATCCACTTCAAACATCACCCAACACCCTTCCTCCACGATCCGTCCCTCACCCGGGTGAGTGTGAGGTGGGGACAGGGGTTCGGGCTCCGATCAGCTGCATATTCAAGTCAGCACCTCGCTCCTTCCGTCATCAGAGTCTCTAGTCAGGGCCCCGCCTTTGCCGCCTTCCCTCCCCTCATCTCTGCCGTCCACTGCTCCCAGGCCGTTTCTAAGGACCCTCCCCTGAGCCACCGGTGGGCGTTCTGAGGTGCCGATAATGTGGTTACTTGTCTAACGCGCATTTCAACGCTTCAAATCACCTGCCATTTTAAAAGGATTTGTACAACCTGGAACCCTTAAGAAACTCTCCAAGTGTGTGGAGCAGTTATAAAACGGCAGGGGGTAGCAAAACACTCTCTGAAGAATTAAAAAAATCTATACTAATAAAAGGGTAATATGCTAATTAGACCAGGAGACCTTCCAGACATCTTTCCAGACAAAGCCATGGTGGTGGGGCAGAGGCAGAGGCAGTTAGGGGCGATCAGGCCAAATGGGGAGGGCAGTTGGGGGTGATCAAGCCAGCAGGGGAGGCGGGGGAGAGCAGTTGGGGGCGAGCAGGCCAGCAGGGGGGCAGTTGGGGGCAGACAGGCTGGCAAGGGGGGGAGGGAAGTTGGGAACAAGCAGGCCAGCAGGCAGAGTGGTTAAGGGCGATCAGGCAGGCAGGCAGGCAGGTGAGCGGTGAGGAGCCAGTGGTCCCGGATTGTGAGATGAATGTCCGACTAAACTGTCCAGACTGGCAGTCAGACATTCCCCCGAGGGGTCCCAGATTGGAGAGGGTACAGGCCAAGCTGAGGGACACCCCCCTACCCCGTGCACAAACTTCATGCACCGGGCCACTAGTGTATAATAGAGTGTTTTGTTTTGTTTTAATATTTTTATTGATATCAGAGAAGAAGGGAGAGAGAGATAGAAACATCAATGATGAGAGAGAATCATGGATCGGCTGCCTCCTGCTCACCCCACACTGGGGATCGAGCCCACAACCTGGGCATGTGCCCTGACCAGGAATAGAACCGTGACCTCCTGGTTCACAAGTCGATGCTCAACCCCTGAGCCACGCCGGCCGGGCTCTTGGAGATGCTTGGCCTGGTCCTCAGATCCCGCATCGGAGCCTGGAGACGTAGCTCCCAGCCCCCAAAGCTGCCCCACGCCCGGCGAAGCCCTATGCCCACACGCCATGTCTCAGACCTTCGGACGTAAAAGCCTTGTTTTCTATGACGACAACCACATTGCTAAGCTTTTGCTGAGATTCGTAGATAACACTCGGATGATGGGTTGGAATGGGCTTGTTCACTGACTCGGCCCAGTGCCTGACGAAGCCTCGCATCTTGGTGGCACCCCGCAGTGTGTTCTGAGAGGATTATGTGACTCCAACGTTAAAGCAAGATCCACGCGTGTTAGAAGCTGAGCGACTGCCTGGCAGTTGGAGGGAGGGTTCGCAGGCTGGCCTCGTTCCAGCAGCTCCGTCGTTTCCATGGCGTTTAACCCAACCTTCGCCTTTAATCTCCCTGCAAATCCAGCCTCACTCCATCGCATCTCTATCTCTCCCTTGACAACATCAGCCAACTGATAAAATGAGTATTTTCCTTTAAAAGGAATCCCTTAGGGTTATGAGTCAATTCCCTAAGAATTTCACACGTTTTGTGTGGCTCAGTCAGAGCATGTGACCATGACTAAGGGCTACTTTTTGCTTTTTACAGCATAAGACTCTTCCCGTATGGGGTACAAGTAAAAAAACTTCAATAACACAAGCCACACAAAATCGTTGTTTTCAGATAAGAAAACACAGGTCTCTGACAGGCATAACTTATAAATGCCCTTTAGCTGCGAAAAGAAGGAAACACGGTTTGAAAAATATGGAACGAATCTGTTATTCTTTCTCTGTATGAACAAGGGGAAAGAAACATTGGAAATTCCTTTGGGGGGAGTGATTATTTTTCTGTCCATTCAGTAGATCAAGAACAGACTTAGGTCTTCGTTATTCTATACCAGAGGCCCGATGCACGAAATTCGTGCAAGAGTAGGCCTTCCTTCCCCCAGCTGCCAGCACTGGCTTCCCTCCGGCACCCGGGACCCGGGCTTCCCTTCACTTTTATATTAAAAGCGTAATATGCTAATTAGTCCGGACGTCCTTCCAGATGAAGCCAGCAGCGGCAGGAAAGCCCGGGTCCCGGGTGACAGAGGGAAGCCGGTGCCAGCAGCCAGGGGAAGGAAGGCCTACTCTTACACGATTTTCATGCATTGGGCCTCTAGTAGATAATAAAAGCCTAATATGCTGAGTGTCCAGTCGTCCGTTCAACCAATCAAAGCATAATATGCTAAAATATGCTAAGGCCGCTCAACTGCTCGCTGTGACGTGCACTGACCATCAGGGGGCAGATGCTCCGACCAGTAGGGTAGTTTGCTGCTGGGGTCTGGCTAATCAGGACTGAGTGAGACAGACCGGACACACCCTGGAGCCCTCCCGCCATCTCTCTCCAGCTGGCCAACCTCCTGCGTCCCTCCCCAGCCCCGATCGTGCACCAGTGGGGTCCCTCGGCCTGGCCTGTGCCCTCTCACAATCCAGGCTGAGGCCCCCCCAACCCCGAGTGCATGAATTTTGTGCACCGGGCCTCTAGATTTTTATAAAGTTTTATCTCATGAATCAAGTTTTGATTCATATGGATAGATGGAGAGCTAAACAACATTCTCACATTTCCCTGGAAGTAAAGAAATCTTTTGTTATAAATTCAAACAATTTTCTCTCACTTTAGATACAGATTGGTACAGCCATACATAGAACAAACGTATGATACTATTGATTATACTAAGAATGTCAGCAGCGGTAATAACTCGATGGGTTGCTGCTCGCCGGCCCCATGGGAACTGTCCCTGGAGAGATTAGCCAAATGAGGGGAAAACGGAAATCCTGTCCCGCTCCATCCGACTGCATAGCCTGGTCCTTCGGTGGTTGCTGGGCTCTGTAACCCTGCTCGCCCCACAGGGACGAGACCTGCAGCCGTGGAAGCCCTGAGCGAGCAGGGTGTGTGATGGTTGTTCAGTTTGGGATGTTCAGGCTTTCTTTGTTTGTCATTTTTACCTAGAGTTGAGTTTTCAATTAAGTTCATTGGGGTGACGTTGGTTAATGAAATCAGACAGGTTCCGGGCGTGCATTTCCATCCTCTGTATACGCATTGTGAGTTCACGGCCCAGAGTCAAACCTCCTCCTGTCAGCATAGATTTGACCCCGGCAGACAGGAGTTCTAACACAACTCGCTATTCAGGTGGAGGCGGGGGAAGTGGGGACATCCGCATTTGTGTTAACATTAAAAGTTTTTAATAAGAAAAGGATTTAGCCCTAACCGGTTTGGCTCAGTGGATAGAGCGTCGGCCTGCGGACTGAAGGGTCCGAGGTTCTATTCCAGTCAAGGGCATGTACCTTGGTTGCGGGCACATCCCCAGTCGGGGGTGTGCAGGAGGCAGCTGATCGATGTTTCTAACTCTCTATCCCTCTCCCTCCTCTCTGTAAAAAATCAATAAAATATACATATATATATATTTTAAAAAAAAGGATTTAGTTACATTGGAAAGCAGACACAGGAGACGTTGACGGGTAAATTCTTGCTACCAAAGCGGTGAAAGTGCTGGAAAAGCCGGTGTTGACCTGAGTAGAGGGACGGACCCCCCTGCACAGCGGTGCTCACTCACTCTCGTGTCCATCACCAGACCACACGGCGGTTGTCCGACGACATTCCAGGAGGAACGCCTGCGGGTCAGTGTCCTGCAGAGACCGGGGCTCAGGTCGCCCTCTGACCCCGTCCTGCGCCCAGGCCCAGGGAAGCAACCCTGCTGAGCCCGCCGGCGGCACTGGGCCACGACCCAGGTCCACGTCCTTTCGGGTTAATTCTGTGACTCCCTCTCCTCCTCCGTTCACGGCATCTGCCCGGCTTCCACCCAACAGGCCTGGGGCCGAGCCCGCCGGAGGGCAGCCTTCGGTCGCAGGAAAACAGTATTTTCGTAGATATTTCACGTGTCCTGTTCCTTGTCTCTGATGCTGCTAAGAAAATGGTCACTTTCTGAAGGGATGCTATTTATCCCTGAAACTCATATTTATATGACTTTAAAAAAATTATTGAATGCCCTACCCAGATTGGCTCAGTGGATAGAGCATCAGCCTGCGAACTGAAGGGTCCAGGGTTCGATTCCCAGTCAGGGCACATGCCCGGGTTGCGGATTCAATCCCCAGTAGGAGGCGTGCAGGAGGCAGCCGATCAGTGACTCTCTCTCATCATGGATGTTTCTATCTCTCCCCCCCCTCCACCCCCGCATCCCTTCCTCTCTGAAATCGATAAAAACATGTAATTTAAAAGGTAGTGAATGGTGCTGAGCCACTTGAGGCCACACACAGCTTTGCTCCATGATGGCGCCTCCGGCTGTGCTCTGTCCTCGCTCAGCTGCAGCCTCTGAACCCAGCGAGGAGGAGGAGGAGGAGGAGGAGGAGGAGGAGGAGGAGGAGGAGGAGGAGGAGGAGGAGGAGGAGGAGGAAGAGGAGGAGGAGGAGGAGGAGGAGGAGGAGGAGGAGGAGGGGAGGAGGAGGAGGAGGAGGAGGAGGAGGAGGGGGAGGAGGGGGAGGAGGAGGAGGAGGAGGAAGGGAGGAGGGGGAGGAGGAAGAGGAGGAGGAGGAGGAGGAAGAGGAAGAGGAGGAGGGAGAGGAGGGGGAGGGAGAGGAGGGAGAGGAGGAGGAGGAGGAGGAGGAGGAGGAGGAGGAGGAGGGAGAGGAGGAGGAGGAGGAGGAGGAGGAGGGAGAGAAGGAGGAGGAGGAGGAGGAGGAGGAGCAGGAGCAGGAGCGGGTCCTCCCAGGCCCGGGGAGAGCGAGCTGCGTAATCCAAGGTCACATTTCATGGTCCAGTTTATCAATGACTCCCAGGACAGTCTCCTGACCGGCTTCACACAGGAGATAGAAGCAGGGAATTATGGACGAAGGAAGGTACGACACGACCCAAAGATTCCGAGGAAAAAGAGCTGACTTTCTCAGAAAGTGTGTAAATGTGGCTGCTGAGATCTGTGGAACGAGAGCTGCTAAGATTGCAGTTCCACTGAAACGGGTGCCTAGCAACTAGAAATGGGAATATCCATGACCACTTGTTTCTAGAAAATTATATGTGTAAGAAGACAATGACAAATATTTGAAAAAGGTAGAGAATTTGTCCCGAAATTTGAACTCCATTAAGAAATAAAAATAGATAAAATAGGAAATATGTAAAATAATTATGTTTTTATAATGTGTATAGGTTTACAACTCCAGGTGTGTATTGTATTTATAATCAACAAAATGTAAAATGTACATGTAAGTCTGTACACATAATAGAGATAAATGAACCGAAAACACCAAGTTCTTCATTTCAAATTCGATGATTTATTGGGTATTCAGCCTAAATCATTGGGAGTTCGCAAAGCTGCGCATGGCTGACATGGTGCAGACACGCTCATCACAAATACATTCTCTGAAATTCGGCGATTTCCCTTGACCACAGGCCTAGGGTCACTCGGCTGCTGGCGGAGGAATGGCTTGGCCAATCCATGACTGGTAACAGCCACTGGCATCTAAGGCAGAAGTTTAGTAGAAGCCAGAGTATCCGTATCCCCCCCAGCCGGAGCCATAGCCCAGGCCACCAAGGCCGCCCCAGCCCCAGCCGGAGCCATAGCCATAGCCCAGGCCACCAAAGCCGCCCCAGCCGTAGCCGCGGCCTCCGTAGTAGCTGCCGTAGTAGCTCATCGTGTCAGGGGGAGTGTGTTTCTGTTCAAGACGAGATCCTGAGAGTGAGTGTCAGCGAGCGGGGAGGGAGCTTATATACCTGAGCCAGCAGGTGCTGAATCACGTGACCATTCCTGTGTTTCATTCCAAGAGATTCATGGCCCTGAGGCAGCTCGTTAATCTGTTTGCTGACGCCAGAGATGCTCATATTTTTGAAAATTTGGAGCCGGCACAGCTGCCTGGTTAGAGCCCCTGGAACCCATGACATTCTTTGTGTCTAATGAGAAGCACATCAGCCTCCACATCACAGAATAAAAACTCACTAAACACAATTCTCCATTCCTAAGCGCGTGGCCTTCATCATGGTGGAGTGTTCTCATTAAATATTGTGTCACTGTAATTTGCATATCATTCTTTGGATTGTCCTATCTTACTTTCATCTCAGTTCAAATACTCAGATCCAATTTAAGATTCTTACACCTATGAAGTTCCTTAATTGTCAAATGTATTTCTCTCAAGTTGAACACACACATGAGAAAGCCATGTGGATTTTACATATCTTCTTGCAACATACCCTTTTGGTTACTCAACACACTGAAGTGCCTTTCAGAAGCTGAGGGTCTGACCACAACAACAAACTCACACGTGTAACCCCAGCTGAACACCCGTTCAAAACGTTCTCTTTAAACATCACTCTCTTTTTCAAAACAGAAACGTATTATCTAGAAGCGTAGGTGATCTTGTCTCTGCTTTGCAGTTGCTTTTTATTTTCTTTCTCTTTCTTCCTGGAATCCCACCCATCGTCTGTCCCATCCAGCCTCTCTTTAAGTTGTAATTCTGCACTCAGTCCCCACACACTCGCACGAGCCAGGTCTTCCTCTCTGATCCAATTCTCCCATCAGTACTTCATCCCTCCACTCGGGTTTTTTTTTTTTTTTAGCCTGAGTTCTTTCTCTTATATTCTTTTTTTTTTAATTTGTTTTTATTGATTTCAGAGGAGAAGGGGGAGGGAGAGAGATAGAAACATCCATGATGAGAGAAAAATCATTAACCAGCAGCCTCCTGCACGCCCCATACCTGGGCCCCCGCCAGGGAGGATCCTGTAACCTAGGTACACGCCCTTGATCAGAATTGAACCCGGACCCTGCTGTCTGCAGGCCAAGGCTCTATCCACTGGCCAAACCGGCTAGGGCAGGATATGACATTTCTTAGCCCTCCGGCCGCGGACCTTTGTTTTTCCTCCAGGAGTGAGGTGGAAAAACCCTAGATCACCTTCTTGGATTCTTATCACCCAAGTTACCAAGAACATTGAGAGTGGCGTACGGGGAGCTTAGCCAATGAGCGGTCAGGAAAGGTGTTTCCTCTGCAGCTCACGCACAGAGGCGGGCCTGCTCGTGCGCTGGGCTGGAGCAGGCCCCCCTGATCTTTCTCCGTCTCCACTCTGGGCCTCACCTGCATGCAGCCTCCTCCTGACTGGTCGTGACTGTTACGGCGTCCCGGCTAATTTGCATATTACCTCTTTATATTTGCATATATATATTTTATTATAGAATGGTTGGCATGCAATCCGACATTGGTTGTATTAGTTTCAGGTGCACAATATAATGACTCAGCATGTTTATCCCTCACAATGGCCGCCCCCATTAATGACCTGGCAATCACCTGTCACTGTGCAAACTTGTCACAACAATACTGACTCTGTACACCTTTCGCTTTACAATCAACCCCCCCAACATTTTCAATAAGATATTCTAATTCTTCAGGGTTTTAAATTAAAAAGACTTCTGAACTCTTAGGATTATATAATATTTTAATCAGAGTCTCCTGAAATATTAATGCCTATAAATGCTGCAAAAAATAAATATGGCAGGGAGGATGTGACTGAGACAAAAACAGAAATATCCTAGAGGTTAGCCGCCAGCCTTCTGTGAATTTCCTCAGCTCGTAAGGAAACCTGAGTATGAGGCCAGGGTTCAAGGTTAAGACCTACTGGAGTGTGTCCATGCCTTGGGCTTGTACTTTACCATTGTGTGTGCTTCAAATGACTTTAACCTGTACCCAGGGCTTTGTTTTGTTGCTGGTGCTGTGGTATTTGTTCTGTTTCGAGGTTTTTAAATGTCAGAGGCAAGCTCCTTGGCCAGGGACTTGACCCTTCTGGGTGAGGGGGATTGGAAGGACTCACGGGTACAAGCAGACAATTGGGACATGCTTTATTACACACAACAGCAACCACAGCAGGCTGGTCATGGGCACCTTACATACATGCCCAAACACGCTAAAAAAAAAAAGGTTTTTGCCAAATAGTAACATCCGTATTTTGGTACAGAAAGGCACGTGGGGCAGTGTATGGCTTGCTGCGTCCTTGCCTTGCACCTGCATGTAGCAAGTCAACCTTGAACACTGATTAGGATTCCCACGCTCAGAGTGGCCTTGAACACCCAGCGTTCTCTAGACAGGGCCCTACAACAAGTAACATTTTTTTCTTTTCTCTTCCTTTTTTTTTTTAATACAGAGAGGAAGGGAGAGGGAGAGAGAGAGAGAAACATCAGTGATGAGAGGGAATCATTGTTCAGCAGCCTCCTGCAGGTCCCACATGGGGATCCAGCCTGCAACCGAGGCATGAGCCCTGACCAGGAATTGAACCCTGACCTCCTAGTTCATAGGTCGATGCTCAAGTACTGAGGCACACATGCAGAGTGGCATAAGTAACATTTTTGATAATACATTTCCCTCCCATCTGAATGTATTCACTGTTTTTCAATGGAAATGTATTTGCTGAGTGACTAAAAGATTCCATTCTGCCTGCACAGCTGTAGGGAGTATCTAATAGTATAGACTCAAGCAAAAATATTTGACCGAATTATACCAATTTAAGCAAAATATCTTCACCTTATATTATTCTCTGACAATATTATTTGAGTCTATAAAAACATTGGTATTTCAGTCCATCTATTTTTTTTATTTCATCAAAAATATATGCCCCATGTTGTCCCAGTTTTATGAGGAGAAATTCAGATCTTGCTGAAATTTAAATTTTTAAGTAAGTTCTTTGGTTTCACTTTCAGCTAAATAATAATCGGTTCACAATTATGTCTTGTGTTTCTTTCCCTGAAGGGATTGAAGCGAATGCCTCAGCGTGGTGATGGCGGTGAGGAAGGTGCCAGTGAGACACAGTGAGAGCAGAAACAGGGAACAGACACATCAGTTAAAAATGATTGGAGTTGCCCTCTCTAGTTTGGCTCAGTGGACACAGGATGGGTCTGTGGATTGAAGGGTCTCAAGTTGGATTCCGGCCAAGGGCACATGCAGGCTCAGTCACCAGAGGGGGCAAGCAGGAGGAAACCAATCAATGAATGATTCTCTCTCATCCTTGATGTTTCTATCTCCCTATCCCTTGTTCTCTGAAATTATAAGAAAAATTTAAAACATAAAGTTTTAATGAACAGAGAAATTGAATTGAGAAACGTCAGTTAAGTTAAATAAAATCCATATGTTGATAAATAACTAGATGATATGTTAAATATTCATTGCTATTTGTTGTTGACGTATATCGGAATATTTTATGAATAAATCAAGAAATTGAGAGATTTAAATCACTGGTCCTATCAAAATTTTTTTCCATTTCGGTGTAGACTTATTAATCTTTATATCTATTTCCTGCCTCTCTGCGTGCTTGTGAGTGTGTGAAGGAAAAGAAAGATTGTTAGCCAGGAAGGTCGCTTCCCCCTTGGACAGTGGAGTGGATGTGCCCAGAACCACGTCCTCATAATTGCGTTTCATGAACAAAACAAAACCATTCTCTGTGTTCAAGGTCAATGCTTTATTGGAAGGTGAACAGACAGTCCAATCAGTTCTGACAGCAAACGTAGAGGATCCTAGGCTTATGAGGGAGATGCAGGCACAGTTGAAAATCTACCCATAATTCTGAGAAGTAAAGACGTATGTGCAATAACCCAGCATGAGGTTAGCTGTCCGGTTACTTAGATCAAATGAGGGAGGAAGTCCCTTGTAAGTTCAGATGCTGAGCTGCTGGGCAGGGTTTCAGTAGAAGCCAGAGTATCCGTATCCCCCACAGCAGCACGGACGCCAGCAGCCATAGCTCCTGTAGCCACAGCCACAGCCCAGGCCACCAAGGCCGCCCCAGCCCCAGCCGGAGCCATAGCCATAGCCCAGGCCACCAAAGCCGCCCCAGCCGTAGCCGCGGCCTCCGTAGTAGCTGCCGTAGTAGCTCATCGTGTCAGGGGGAGTGTGTTTCTGTTCAAGATGAGATCCTGAGAGTGAGTGTCAGCGAGTGGGGAGGGAGCTTATATAACTGAGCCAGCAGGTGCTGAATCACGTGACCATTCCTGTGTTTCATTCCAAGAGATTCATGGCCCTAAGGCAGCTCGTTAATCTGTGTGCTGACGCCAGAGATGCTCATATTTTTGAAAATTTGGAGCCGGCACAGCTGCCTGGTTAGAGCCCCTGGAACCCATGACAGTCTGTGTTTCTAAGGAGAAGCACGTCTACCTCCACGTCACAGAATAAACACTCACTGAACACAGTTCTCCATTCCTAAGCGCGTGGCCTTCGTCATGTTGCTTGGAGTGTTCTCATTAAATATTGTGTCATTGTAATTTGCATATCATTCTTTGGATTGTCCTATCTTACTTTCATCTCAGTTCAAATACTCGGATCCAATTTAAGATTCTTACACCTATGAAGTTCCTTAATTGTCAAATGTATTTCTCTCAAGTTGAACACACACATGAGAAAGCCATGTGGATTTTACATATCTTCTTGCAAAATACCCTTTTGGTTACTCAACACAGTGAAGTGCTTTTCAGAAGCTGAGGGTCTGACCACAACAACAAACTCACACGCGTAACCCCAGCTGAACACCCGTTCACAAAGTTCTCTTTAAACATTACCCTCTTTTTCAAAACAGAAACGTGTTATCTGAAAACGTAGGTGATCTTGTCTCTGCTTTGCAGTTGCTTTTTATTTTCTTTCTTCCTGGAATCCCACCCATCGTCTGTCCCATCCAGCCTCTCTTTAGGTCGTCATTCTGCACTCAGTCCCACACACACTCACACGAGCCAGGTCTTCCTCTCTGATCCAGTTCTCCCATCAGTCCTTCATCCCTCTACTCAGGTTTTTTATTTTAGCCTGACTTTTCTTCCTTATATGTATTTTATTCTTTATAAATTTTGGTTTTTATTTATTTTACTAGAAAAGGAGAAGGGAGAGAGCTAGGAACATCAATAATGAGAGAAAAATCATTAATCGACTGCCTATAGCATGACACATACGGGGGATCAAGCGTGCAACCCGGGCGTGTGCCCTGACCAGGAATCACACTGAACCGTGACCTCCTGGTTCATAGGTCAGGGCTTAACCACTGAGACATACCGCCCGGTTGTGTCCATATATTCTTTACCAGTTCTCTGTGTCCTGCCCCTTATTTTCTGTTCACCAATCCGCACTTTTACTTTATCTTTTATTTCAGAATAGTTGGCATGCAATCTGACATTGGTTATATTAGTCACAATATAATGACTCAGCATGTTTATCCCTCACAATGGCCGCCCCCAGTAATGACCCTGCAATCACCTGTCACTGTGCAAACTTGTCACAGCATTACCGACTCTGTGCCCCTTTCCCTTTTCACTGAACCCCAAACATTTTCAATAAGATATTCTAATTCTTCAGGGTTTTAAATTAAAAAGACTTCCGTACTCTTAAGATTATACGATATTTTAATCACAGTCTCCTGAAATATTTGTGCCTAGAAATGCTGCAAAAAATAAACATGGCAGCGAGGATGTGACTGAGGCAAAAACAGAAATATCATAGAGGTTAGCCGCCTGCCTTCTGCGAATTTCCTCGGCTCGAGGTTATAAGTGTCAGGGCAAGCTCCTCAGCCGGGACTTGACCCTTCTGGGTGAGGGGGATTGGAAGGACACGCGGGTACAAGCAGACAAATGGAACATGCTTTATAACACACAACAGCAGCCACAGCAGGTTGGTCAGTGGCACCTTACATACATGCCCAAACACGCTTAAAAAAAAGGTTTTTGCCAAATAGTAACATCCGTATTTCGGTACAGAAAGGCACGTGGGGGCAGTGTATGGCTTAATGCGTCCTTGCCTTGCGCCTGCACATAGCAACTCAACCTTGAACACTTTGATTAGGATTCCCACGCTCAGAGTGGCCTTGAACACCCAGCGTTCTCTAGACAGGGCCCTACAAGAAGTAACATTTATTTTTCTTTTCTCTTTCTTTTTTTTTTTTAATACAGAGAGGAAAGGAGAGGGAGGGAGAGAGAGAAACATCAGTGATGAGAGGGAATCATTATTGTTCAGCAGCCTCCTGCAGGTCCCACATGGGGATCCAGCCTGCAACCGAGGCGTGAGCCCTGACCAGGAATTCAACCCTGACCTCCTGGTTCATAGGTCGATGCTCAAGTACTGAGGCATGCAGGCTTGGAATAAGTAACATTTTTGATAATACATTTCCCTCCCATCTGAATGTACTCACTGTTTTTCAAACAAAACAGATTTGCTGAGTGACTGAAAGATTAAATTCTGCCTGCACAGCTGTAGAGAGTATCTAACAGTATAGACTCAAGCACACATATTTGACCAAATTATACCAATTTAAACAAAATATCTTCATCTTATATTATGCTCTCATGATATTATTTGATTCTAGGAAAGCATTGGTATTTCAGTCCATCCTTTTTTTTTATTTCTGTTTTCTTTTCTTTTTTTTTTTTTTTAAGAGAAGTAAGCCTTTATTTCCTTGTTTCTCAAATAGTTGGCTGAGCTGGGTGCTTTTTGGTAATTAATCAAAGAGACCATATCCCATATCCTCGTCCGACTCCTCCGCCTCTTCCTTTGCTGCAGCCTTGGCTGGGGCAGCAGCCACAAAAGCAGATGGACCAGCCAAGGAGCCTTCACCTTTTCAGCTCGTGGGAAGGTGTCATCAGTCTCCACAGACAAAGCCAGAACTCGCTTGTACCCATTGATGATAGAATGGGGTACTGACCCAACAGCTGGGTACCCACTCTGCAGGCATACGCTGGCAACAGTGCGGACACCCTGCAGGAAGCGGGAATGCAGAGCTTCCTCTGTGATGTCCAGCACTTCCGGGCTGTAGATGCTGCCCTTGTCCAACACCTGCTGGATGACCAGCCCACAGGAGAAGGGGGAGAGGTTCGGCATGTTCGGCCGTGTGGCTGCGCTGGCTCCCACTTTGTCTCCAGTCTTAACCCTACCAGACCGCTGTACCGATTTTTCGGTAATTTCCGAATCTGCCGCTATACCGCTGTACCTAATTTTCGGTACTTTGCCTAGACCTACTTTTTACAATGTCTCCAAGTTCCATCTTATTCTAACCACTTGTTTGCGTGTAACTAACATTTTTCTATATCGTGTTGATTTTTTTCTCTTTAATGCTCAGGAGCCCAGGTATAGGGGACAGTTAGGTTAAAAATCAGCAGTACGTCACTCAGGATTTCAGCGGTGCCGCTGGAGATGTTAGTGGTGACGCCTAAAGCCTGGGAGAAGGAGGTCTTCTCTGGCCCCAGACCAGGGTTCTGGGCTGGCACCGTGACTTCACACGGGGCAATGGCACCAGCACGGGCAGCAGCTGGCACCTATTGGCCGCAGCATGTCCCTGATCGCAGTGAGGTCCTCCTTGGTGCACGCAAAGCCCACGTTCCCCCGGATGTGAGGCAGCAGTTCCTCCAGCGCTGGGCTGCTTCCAGATGTCCTCGGAGGGCCTCGCGCATCATGGTGTCCTTGCCCATCAGCACCACAGCCTTCCCGCGGAGGGACATGCGGATCTGCTGCATCTGCTCGGAGCCCGCGTTGTCTGCTCCCACAAGGAAGCATTTTGGATAACGATCCAGAAGTTGGATGATCTTAAGGAAGGAGTTGGACTTCCAGGTCGCCCGGTCTTCCCTGGGCATCACGGCGGTGCGTCAGGGATTGCCACGCAGGGTTTAAAGACGATGTCACTCCCACGAGGATGCCCGGCGAGAGCCCGTTTCTTTTATTGCATCCAATATATACGGTCCATGTTGCCACATTTTTATCAGGAGTAATTCAGATCTTCCTGAAATTAAGATTTTTAAGAAAGCTCGTTGGTTTCAGCTTCAGCTCAATAATAATCGGTTCACAATTATGTCTTGTGTTTCTTTCCCTGAAGGGATTGAAGCTAATTCCTCAGCGTGGTGATGGTGGTGAGGAAGGTGCCAGTGAGACACAGTGAGCGCAGAGGACAGGGAACACACACGTCAGTTAAAAATGATTGGAGTTGCCCTCTCTAGTTTGGCTCAGTGGACACAGGATGGGTCTGTGGACTGAAGGGTCCGAGTTGAATTCCGGCCAAGGGCACATGCCCAGGTTGGAGGCTCAATCACCAGAGGGGGGCATGCAGGAGGCAACCAATCAATGAATGATTCTCTCTCATCCTTGATGTTTCTACCTCCCTCTCTCACCGCCTTGATCTCTGAAATTAAAAGAAACATTAAAAACATAAACAAATTTTGAATGAATGAAAGGATTGAATTAGGAAATATAAGTTAAGTAAAATCTATGTTGATAAATAACTAGAAAGGTATGTTAAATATTCATTAATATCTGTATTGACTTAAGTCTGAATATTTTATGAATAAATCAAGGAATTGAGAGATTTAAAACATTTATCCTATCAAAACATTTATTCCATTCCGGTGTAGACTTATTTATCTTTACATCTATTTCCTGTCTCTGCATGCTTGTGAGTGTGTGAAGGAAAAGAAAGATTGTTAGCCAGGAAGGTAGCTTCCCCCTTGGACAGTGGAGTGGATGTGCCCAGAACCACATCCTCATTATTGCGTTTCATGAACAAAACAAAACCATTCTCTGTGTTCAAGGTCAATGCTTTATTGGAAGGTGAATATACAGTCAAATCAGTTCTGACAGCAAAGCTAGAGGATCCTAGGTTTATGAGGGAGATGCAGGCAGAGTTGAAAATCTACCCATAATTCTGAGAAGTAAAGACGTTTGTAGAATAACCCAGCATGAGGTTAGCTGTCCGGTTCCTTAGATCAAATGTGGAAGGAAGTCCCTTGTAAGTTCAGATGCTGAGCTGCTGGGCAGGGTTTCAGTAGAAGCCAGAGTATCCGTATCCCCCACAGCAGCACGGACGCCAGCAGCCGTAGCTCCTGTAGCCATAGCCCAGGCCACCAAGGCCGCCCCAGCCCCAGCCGGAGCCATAGCCATAGCCCAGGCCACCAAAGCCGCCCCAGCCGTAGCCGCGGCCTCCGTAGTAGCTGCCGTAGTAGCTCATCGTGTCAGGGGGACTGTGTTTCTGTTCAAGACGAGATCCTGAGAGTGAGTGCCAGAGAGTGGAGAGGGAGCTTATATACCTGAGCCAGCAGGTGCTGAATCACGTGACCATTCCTGTGTTTCATTCCAAGAGATTCATGGCCCTGAGGCAGCTCGTTAATCTGTTTGCTAACACCAGAGATGCTCATATTTATGAAAATTTGGAGCCGGCACAGCTGCTGGTTAGAGCCCCTGGAACCCATGACAGTCTGTGTTTCTAAGGAGAAGCACATCTGCCTCCACGTCACACAATAAACACTCACTGAACACAGTTCTCCATTCCTAAGCGCGTGGCCTTCGTCATGGTGGAGTGTTCCCATTAAATACTGTGTCATTGTAATTTGCATATCATTCTTTGGATTGTCCTATCTTACTTTCATCTCAGTTCAAATACTCAGATCCAATTTAAGATTCTTACACCTATGAAGTTCCTTAATTGTCAAATGTATTTCTCTCAAGTTGAACACACACATGAGAAAACCATGTTGATTTTACATATCTTCTTGCCAAATACCCTTTTGGTTACTCAACACAGTGAAATGCCTTTCAGAAGCTGAGGATCTGACCACAACAACAAACTCACACGCGTAACCCCAGCTGAACACCCGTTCACAAAGTTCTCTTTAAACATTACCCTCTTTTTCAAAACAGAAACATATTATCTAGAAACATAGGTGATCTTGTCTCTGCTTTGCAGTTGCTTTTTATTTTCTTTCTCTTTCTTCCTGGAATCCCACCCATCGTCTGTCCCATCCAGCCTCTCTTTAAGTAGTCATTCTGCACTCAGTCCCCACACACTCGCATGAGCCAGGTCTTCCTCTCTGATCCAGTTCTCCCATCAGTCCTTCATCCCTCTACTCAGGTTTTTTATTTTAGCCTGATTTTTCTTCCTTATATGTATTTTTTTATTTTAAAAAATTTGTTTTTATTGATTTCAGAGGAAAAGGAGGAGGGAGAGAGATAGAAACATCAATTATTGGAGAAAAATCATTAATCAGCTGCCTCCAGCCCACTACTTACTGGAGATCAAGCCTGCAACCCGGGCGTGTGCCCTGACCAGGAATCAAACTGAACCATGACCTCCTGGTTCATAGGTCAGTGCTTAACCACTAAGACATACCGGCCGGTTGTGTCCATATATTCTTTACCAATCCTCTGTGTCCTGCCCCTTATTTTCTGTTCACCAATCAGCAAACACTTTTACTTTATCTTTTATTTCAGAATAGTTGGCATGCAATCTTACATTGGTTATATTAGTCACAATATAATGACTCAGCATGTTTATCCCTCACAATGGCCGCCCCCACTAATGACCTGGCAAACACCTGTCACTGTGCAAACTTGTCACATTACCGACTCTGTGCCCTTTGCCCTTTTCACTCAACCCCCAACATTTTCAATAAGATATTCTAATTCTTCAGGGTTTTAAATTAAAAAGTCTTTTGTCTCTTAAGATTATATAATACTAGAGGCCCCGTGCATAGATTCGTATACTGATGGGGTACCTCGGCCTGGCCTGTGCCCTCTTGCAATCTGGGACCCCTCTAGGGATGTCAGAGAGCTGGTTTCGGCAGGATACCCCCAGGCCGACTCCAGAAAGCAGGAACCCTGACCTGTGTGTTGAGCGTCTGCCCCTTGTTGGTCAGTGCGCATCATAGTGACCAGTGGATGGGTCATTCAGGAGTTCAGTAGATTAGGCTTTTATATATATAGCTTTTAAGCAGAGTCACCTGCAATCTTGATGCCTGGAAATGCTGCAAAAAATAAACATGGCAGGGAGGATGTGACTGAGGGAAAAACAGAAATATCATAGATGTTAGCTGGCAGCCTTCTGCGAATTTCCTCAGCTCCTGAGGAAACCCGAGTGTGAGCCCAGGGTTCAAGGTGAAGACCTACTGGAGTGCCCACACCTGGGGCTTGGTCTTCACCATTGTGTGTGCTCCATATGACTTTTACATGTCCCCAGGGCTTTGTTTTGTTGGTGGTGCTGGGTTTTTTGTTCTGTTTTGAGGTTTATAAGTGTCAGAGGCAAGCTCCTCAGCCAGGACTTGACCCGTCTGAGTGAAGAGAATCGGAAGAACACGAGGGTACAAGCAGGCAATTGGGACATGCTTTATTACACACAACAGCAGCCACTGCAGGCTGGTCAGTGGCACCTTACATACATGCCCAAACACGCTCAAATGAAAGAGGCTTTTTGCCAAATAGAAACATCAGTATTTTGGCTACAGAAAGGCAAGTGGGGGCAGTGTATGGCTTGGTCCTTCCTTGCCTTATGCCTGCACATAGCAACTCAGCCTTGAACACTTTGATTAGGATTCCCACACTCAGAGTGGCCTTGAACATCCAGAGTATTCCAGACTGTGACCCATAATCAGTAATATATTTTTTCTTTTCTTTCCTCTTTCTGTTTTTTAATACAGAGAGGAAGGGAGAGTGGGAGAGAGATAGAAGCATTAAACCATGACTACCTCGTTCATATGTCAATGCCCAACACCTGAGGCATGCAGGCCAGGCATAAGTTACATTTTTGATAATACTTTTCCCTCCCATCTGAATGTATTCACTGTTTTTCAAACAAAACATATTGGCTGAGTGAATGAAAGATTAAATTTTGTCTGCCACAGCTGTAGAAATTATCTAACAATATAGACTCAAGCACACATATTTGACCAAATTATACCAATTTAAACAAAATATCTTCATCTTATATTATTCTCTGATGATATTATTTGATTCTAGGAAAACATTGGTATTTCAGTCCATCCGTTTTTTTATTTCATCAAAAATATATGCCCCATGTTGCTCCTTTATTATCAGGAGAAATTCAGATCTTGCTGAAATTTAGATTTATAAGAAAGCTCGTTGGTTTCAGCTTCAGCTCAATAATAATCGGTTCACAATTATGTCTTGTTGTTTCTTTCCCTGACGGGATTGAAGCTAATGCCTCAGGTGGTGATGGCGGTGAGGAAGGTGCCAGTGAGACACAGTGAGAGCAGAGGACAGGGAACAGACACGTCAGTTAAAAATGATTGGAGTTGCCCTCTCTAGTTTGGCTCAGTGGACACAGGATGGGTCTGTGGACTGAAGGGTCCGAGTTGAATTCCGGCCAAGGGCACATGCCCAGGTTGGAGGCTCAATCACCAAAGGGAGTCATGCAGGAGGCAACCAATCAATGAATGATTCTCTCTCATCCTTGATGTTTCTACCTCCCTCTCTCACCGCCTTGATCTCTGAAATTAAAAGAAACATTAAAAACATAAACAAATTTTGAATGAATGAAAGGATTGAATTAGGAAATGTAAGTTAAGTAAAATCTATGTTGATAAATAACTAGAAAGGTATGTTAAATATTCATTAATATCTGTATTGACTTAAGTCTGAATATTTTATGAATAAATCAAGGAATTGAGAGATTTAAAACATTTATCCTATCAAAACATTTATTCCATTCCGGTGTAGACTTATTTATCTTTACATCTATTTCCTGTCTCTGCATGCTTGTGAGTGTGTGAAGGAAAAGAAAGATTGTTAGCCAGGAAGGTAGCTTCCCCCTTGGACAGTGGAGTGGATGTGCCCACAACCACGTCCTCATAATTGCGTTTCATGAACAAAACAAAACCATTCTCTGTGTTCAAGTTCAATGCTTTATTGGAAGGTGAACAGACAGTCCAATCATTACTGACAGCAAACCTAGATGATCCTAGGTTTATGAGGGAGATGCAGGCAGAGTTGAAAATCTACCCATAATTCTGAGAAGTAAAGACGTTTGTGGAATAACCCAGCATGAAGTTAGCTGTCCGGTTCCTTAGATCAAATGTGGAAGGAAGTCCCTTGTAAGTTCAGATGCTGAGCTGCTGGGCAGGGTTTCAGTAGAAGCCAGAGTATCCGTATCCCCCACAGCAGCACGGACGCCAGCAGCCATAGCTCCTGTAGCCATAGCCACAGCCCAGGCCACCAAGGCCTCCCCAGCCCCAGCCGGAGCCATAGCCATAGCCCAGGCCACCAAGGCCGCCCCAGCCGTAGCCGCGGCCTCCGTAGTAGCTGCCGTAGTAGCTCATCGTGTCAGGGGGAGTGTGTTTCTGTTCAAGATGAGATCCTGAGAGTGAGTGCCAGCGAGTGGGGAGGGAGCTTATATACCTGAGCCAGCAGGTGCTGAATCACGTGACCATTCCTGTGTTTCATTCCAAGAGATTCATGGCCCTGAGGCAGCTCGTTAATCTGTTTGCTAACACCAGAGATGCTCATATTTATGAAAATTTGGAGCCGGCACAGCTGCTGGTTAGAGCCCCTGGAACCCATGACAGTCTGTGTTTCTAAGGAGAAGCACATCAGCCTCCACGTCACAGAATAAACACTCACTGAACACAGTTCTCCATTCCTAAGCGCGTGGCCTTCGTCATGGTGGAGTGTTCTCATTAAATATTGTGTCATTGTAATTTGCATATCATTCTTTGGATTGTCCTATCTTACTTTCATCTCAGTTCAAATACTCAGATCCAATTTAAGATTCTTACACCTATGAAATGCCTTAATTGTCAAATGAATTTCTCTCAAGTTGAACACACACATGAGAAAGCCATGTTGATTTTACATATCTTCTTGCAAAATACCCTTTTGGTTACTCAATACAGTGAAGTGCCTTTCAGAAGCTGAGGGTCTGACCACAACAACAAACTCACACGTGTAACCCCAGCTGAACACCCGTTCACAAAGTTCTCTTTAAACATTACCCTCTTTTTCAAAACAGAAACATATTATCTAGAAACATAGGTGATCTTGTCTCTGCTTTGCAGTTGCTTTTTATTTTCTTTCTCTTTCTTCCTGGAATCCCACCCATCGTCTGTCCCATCCAGCCTCTCTTTAAGTAGTCATTCTGCACTCAGTCCCCACACACTCGCATGAGCCAGGTCTTCCACTCTGATCCAATTCTCCCATCAGTCCTTCATCTCTCCACTCAGGATTTTAAATTTAGCCTCATTTTTCTTCCTTATATGTATTTTTTTATTTTAAAAAATTTGTTTTTATTGATTTCAGAGGAAAAGGAGGAGGGAGAGAGATAGAAACATCAATTATTGGAGAAAAATCATTAATCAGCTGCCTCCAGCCCACTACTTACTGGAGATCAAGCCTGTAACTCAGGCATGTGCCCTGACCAGGAATCACACTGAGCCTTGACCTCCTGGTTTATTGGTCAAGGCTTAACCACTGAGACATATGGCCGGTTGTATCCATATATTTTTACCAATCCTCTGTGTCCTGCCCCTTATTTTCTGTTCACCAATCAGCAAACACTTTTACTTTATCTTTTATTTCAGAATAGTTGGCATGCAATCTTACATTGGTTATATTAGTCACAATATAATGACTCAGCATGTTTATCCCTCGCAATGGCCGCCCCCACTAATGACCTGGCAAACACCTGTCACTGTGCAAACTTGTCACATTACCGACTCTGTGCCCTTTGCCCTTTTCACTCAACCCCCAACATTTTCAATAAGATATTCTAATTCTTCAGGGTTTAATTTAAAAAGTCTTCTGTCTCTTAAGATTATATAATACTAGAGGCCCCGTGCATAGATTCGTATACTGATGGGGTACCTCGGCCTGGCCTGTGCCCTCTTGCAATCTGGGACCCCTCTAGGGATGTCAGAGAGCTGGTTTCGGCAGGATACCCCCAGGCCAACTCCAGAAAGCAGGATCCCCAGAAAGCTGACCTGTGTGTTGAGCATCTGTCCCTTGTTGGTCAGTGCGCATCATAGTGACCAGTGGATGGGTCATTCAGGAGTTCAGTAGATTAGGCTTTTATATATATAGCTTTTAAGCAGAGTCACCTGCAATCTTGATGCCTGGAAATGCTGCAAAAAATAAACATGGCAGGGAGGATGTGACTGAGGGAAAATCAGAAATATCATAGACGTTAGCTGGCAGGCTTCTGCGAATTTCCTAGCTCCTGAGGAAACCCGAGTGTGAGCCCAGGGTTCAAGGTGAAGCCCTACTGGAGTGTGCCCATGCCTGGAGCTTGGTCTTCACCATTGTGTGTGCTTCATATGACTTTTACATGTCCCCGGGGCTTGGTATTGTTGGTGGTGCTGGTTTTTTTGTTCTGTTTTGAGGTTTATAAATGTCAGAGGCAAGCTCCTCAGCCAGGACTTGACCCGTCTGAGTGAGGAGAATCGGAAGAACACGAGGGTACAAGCAGGCAATTGGGACATGCTTTATTACACACAACAGCAGCCACTGCAGGCTGGTCAGTGGCACCTTACATACATGCCCAAACACGCTCAAATGAAAGAGGCTTTTTGCCAAATAGAAACATCAGTATTTTGGCTACAGAAAGGCAGGTGGGGGCAGTGTATGGCTTGGTCCTTCCTTGCCTTATGCCTGCACATAGCAACTCAACCTTGAACACTTTGATTAGGATTCCCACACTCAGAGTGGCCTTGAACATCCAGAGTATTCCAGACTGTGACCCATAATCAGTAATATATTTTTTCTTTCCTTTCCTCTTTCTGTTTTTTAATACAGAGAGGAAGGGAGAGTGGGAGAGAGATAGAAGCATCAAACCATAACTACCTCGTTCATATGTCAATGCCCAACCCCTGAGGCATGCAGGCCAGGCATAAGTTACATTTTTGATAATACTTTTCCCTCCCATCTGAATGTATTCACTGTTTTTCAAACAAAACATATTGGCTGAGTGAATGAAAGATTAAATTTTGTCTGCCACAGCTGTAGAAATTGTCTAACAGTATAGACTCAAGCACACATATTTGACCAAATTATACCAATTTAAACAAAATATCTTCATCTTATATTATTCTCTGATGATATTATTTGATTCTAGGAAAACATTGGTATTTAAGTCAATCCGTTTTTTTATTTCATCAAAAATATATGCCCCATGTTGCTCCTTTATTATCAGGAGAAATTCAGATCTTGCTGAAATTTAGATTTTTAAAAAAGCTCTTTGGTTTCAGCTTCAGCTGAATAATAATCGGTTCACAATTATGTCTTGTTGTTTCTTTCCCTGACGGGATTGAAGCTAATGCCTCAGCGTGGTGATGGCGGTGAGGAAGGTGCCAGTGAGACACAGTGAGAGCAGAGGACAGGGAACAGACACGTCAGTTAAAAATGATTGGAGTTGCCCTCTCTAGTTTGGCTCAGTGGACACAGGATGGGTCTGTGGACTGAAGGGTCCGAGTTGGATTCCAGCCAAAGGCACATGCCCAGGTTGGAGGCTCAATCACCAGAGGGGGCATGCAGGAGGCAACCAATCAATGAATGATTCTCTCTCATCCTTGATGTTTCTACCTCCCTCTCCCACCGCCTTGCTCTCTGAAATTAAAAGATATATTAAAAACATAAACCAATTTTGAATGAATGGAATGATTGAATTGGGAAATGTTAGTTGATTTAAATAAAATCCATGTGTAGATAAATAAATAGATAGATATATTAAATATTCATTGCTATTTGTTGTTGACTTAAGTCTGAATATGTTATGATTAAAATCAAGAGACTGAAGGATTTAAATCACTGGTCGTTTCAAAACATTTTTTCCATTTTGGTGTAGACTTATTAATCTTTACATCTATTTCCTGCCTCTGTGCGTGCTTGTGAGTGTGTGAAGGAAAAGAAAGATTGTTAGCTGAGAAGATTGCTTCCCCTTTGGGCAGTGGAGTGGATGTGCCCAGAACCACGTCCTCATTATTGCGTTTCATGAATAAAACAAACCATTCTCTGTGTTCAAGTTCAATGCTTTATTGGAAGGTGAACAGACAGTCCAATTAGTTCTGACAGCAAATGTAGAGGATCCTGGGCTTATGAGGGAGATGCAGCCACAGTTGAAAATCTACCCATAATTCTGAGAAGTAAAGACGTTTGTGGAATAACCCAGCATGAGGTTAGCTGTCCGGTTCCTTAGATCAAATGTGGGAGGAAGTCCCTTGTAAGTGCAGATGCTGAGCTGCTGGGCAGGGTTTCAGTAGAAGCCAGAGTATCCGTATCCCCCACAGCAGCACGGACGCCAGCAGCCGTAGCTCCTGTAGCCACAGCCACAGCCCAGGCCACCAAGGCCGCCCCAGCCCCAGCCGGAGCCATAGCCATAGCCCAGGCCACCAAAGCCGCCCCAGCCGTAGCCGCGGCCTCCGTAGTAGCTGCCGTAGTAGCTCATGGTGTCAGGGGGAGTGTGTTTCTGTTCAAGATGAGATCCTGAGAGTGAGTGCCAGTGAGTGGGGAGGGAGCTTATATACCTGAGCCAGCAGGTGCCGAATCAGGTGACCATTCCTGTGTTTCATTCCAAGAGATTCATGGCCCTGAGGCAGCTCGTTAATCTGTTTGCTGACGCCAGAGATGCTCATATTTATGAAAATTTGGAGCCGGCACAGCTGCCTGGTTAGAGCCCCTGGAACCCATGATATTCTTTGTTTCTTTTTTTTTTTTATTGATTAAGGTATTACATATGTGTCCTTATGTTCCCATTTCGTCTCCAATCCCCACACTCATGCCCTCACCCCCCTGTTGTCTGTGTACATTGGTTAGGCTCATATGCATGCATACAAGTCCTTTGGTTGATCTCTCCTCCTTACCCCCACCCTCCCCTATCTTCCCTCTGAGGTTTGACGGTCTGATCGATGTTTCTCTGCCTCTGGATCTGTTTTTGTTCATCCGTTTATGTTGTTCATTATATTCCATAAATGAGTGAGATCATGTGATATTTATCTTTCTCTGACTGGCTTATTTCACTTAGCATAATGCTCTCCACTTCCATCCATGCTGTTGCAAATGGTAAGAATTCCTTCTTTTATACCTCAGCATAGAATTCCATTGTGTAGATGTACCACAGTTTTCTAATCCACTCATCTGCTGATGGGCACTTAGGCTGTTTCCAAATCTTAGCTATGGTAAATTGTGCTGCTATGAACATAGGGGTGCATATATCATTTCTGATTGGTGTTTCTAGTTTCTTGGGATATATTCCAAGAAGTGGGATCATTCGGTCAAATGGGAGTTCCATTTTTTGTTTTTTGAGGAAACTCCATACTGTTCTCCACAGACAGTCTGTGTTTCTAATGAGAAGCACATCTGCCTCCACGTCACAGAATAAACACTCACTGAACACAGTTCTCCATCCCTAAGCGCGTGGCCTTCATCATGGTGGAAGTGTTCTCATTAAATATTGTGTCATTGTAATTTGCATATCATTCTTTGGATTGTCCTATCTTACTTTCATCTCAGTTCAAATACTCGGATCCATTTTAAGATTCTGACACCTATGAAATGCCTTGTCAAATGTATTTCTCTCAAGTTGAACACACGCATGAGAAAGCCATGTGGATTTTACATATCTTCTTTCAACATACCCTTTTGGTTACTCAACACAGTGAAATGCCTTTCAGAAGCTGAGGATCTGACCACAACAACAAACTCACACGCGTAACCCCAGCTGAACACCCATTCAAAACGTTCTCTTTAAACATTACCCTCTTTTTCAAAACAGAAACCTGTTATCCGAAAACATAGGTGATCTTGTCTCTGTTTTGCAGTTACTTTTTATTTTCTTTCTCTGTCCTGCCTGGAATCCCACCCATCGTCTGTCCCATCCAGCCTCTCTTTAAGTCGTCATTCTGCACTCAGTCCTACACACACTCACACGAGCCAGGTCTTCCTCTCTGATCCAGTTCTCCCATCAGTACTTCATCCCTCCACTCAGGGTTTTTATTTTATCCTGATTTTTCTTCCTTGTATGTATTTTATTCTTTTAAAAATGTATATGTATTTTATTCTTTTTAAAAATTTGTTTTTATTGATTTCAGAGGAAAAGAAGATGGAGAGAGATAGAAACATCAATCATGAGAGAAAAATCATTAATTGGATGTCTCCTGCACACCCCATACTGAGGATCAAGCCTGTAACCCGGGCATGTGCCCTGACCAGGAATCACGCTGAACCTTGACCTTCTAGTTCATAGGTCAATGGTTAACCACTGAGACATATTGGCCACTTGTGTCCTTATATTTTTTACCAATTCTCTGTGTCCTGCCCCTTATTTTCTGTTCATCAATCAGCAAACACTTTTACTTTATCTTTTATTTCAGAATAGTTGGCATGCAATCTTACATTGGTTATATTAGTCCCAATATAATGACTCAGCATGTTTATCCCTCACAATGGCATCCCCAGTAATGACCTGGCAATCACCTGTCGCTGTGCAAACTTCTCACAACCTTACCGACTCCGTGCCCCTTTCCCTTTTCATTCAACCCCCAACATTTTCAATAAGATATTCTAATTCTTTAGGATTTTAAATTAAAAAGACTTTTGAACTCTTAAGATTATATAAAACTAGAGGCCCAGTGCATAGAATTGTACACTAGCGGGGTCCCTGGGCCTGGCCTGTGCCCTCTCGCAATCTGGGACCCCTCTAGGGATGTCTGAGATCTGGTTTCAGCCTGATGCCCACAAGCCCGATCCACAGGGGAGGGAGCCTGATCCTGTGTGTTGAGCGTCTGTTCCCTGTTGGTCAGTGCGCATCATAGCGACCAGTAAACTTTTCGTTCAGTCGTTAAGTAGGTTAGGCTTATATACATATAGATTTCAAGCAGAGTCTCTGCAATCTTGATGCCTGGAAATGCTGCAAAGAAAATATATGGCAGGGAGGATGTGACTGAGACAAAAACAGAAATATCATAGATCAGTGGTCGGCAAACCGTGGCTCGCAAGACACATGCAGCTCTTTGGCCCCTTGAGTGTGGCTCTTCCACAAAATACCACAGCCTGGGCGAGTCTATTTTGAAGATGTGGCGTTAGAAGAAGTTTACGTTTAAAAAATTTGGCTCTCAAAAGAAATTCCAAACTCTGTGGACTAATGAGTTTGCCGACCACTTTCATAGACGTTAGCTACCAGCCTTCTGCGAATTTGTCAGCTCCTGAGAAAACCCGAGTGGGAGTCCACGGTTCAAGGTGAAGCCCTACTGGGGTGTGACCATGCCTGGGCTCGGTCTTTACCATTGTGTGTGCTTCCCATGACCTTAACATGTACCCAGGGCTTTGTTCTGTAGGTCATGCTGGGTTTTTTTTTTTGTTCTGTTTTGAGGTTTATAAGTGTCAGAGGCAAGCTCCTCAGCCAGGACTTGACCCGTCTGAGTGAGGGGAATCGGAAGAACACGAGGGTACAAGCAGACATATGGGACATGCTTTATTGCACACAACAGCAGCCACTGCAGGCTGGTCAGTGGCTCCTTACATACATGCCCAAACACGCTCAAATGAAACAGGCTTTTTGCCAAATAGAAACATCAGTATTTTGGCTACAGAAAGGCACTTGCGTGCAATGTATGGCTTAATGCATCCTTGCCTTATGTCTGCACATAGCAACTCAACCTTGCACACTTTGATTAGGATTCCCACACTCAGAGTGGGCTTGAACATCCAGAGTATTCTAGACAGGGCCCCAAAATAAGTAACATGTTTTTTCTTTTCTTTTCTCTTTCTTTTTCCTTAATACAGAGAGGAAGGGAGAGGGAGAGAGAGATAGAATCATCAATGATGAGAGGGAATCATTGATCAGCAGCCTCCTGCATGACCCTCACTGGGGATCAAGCCTGCAACTCAGGCATGTGCCCTGACCAGGAATCGAACCATGACTACCTCGTTCATAGGTCGATGCTCAACCACTGAGGCACTCAGGCCGAGCATGAGTTACATTTTTGATGATACATTTCCCTCCCATCTGAATGTATTCACTGTTTTTCAAAGAAAACATACTTGCTAAGTGACTGAAAGATTAAATTCTACCTGCACAGCTGTAGGGAGTATCTAACAGTATAGACTCAAGCACACATATTTGACCAAATTTTACCAATTCAAACAAAATATCTTCATCTTATATTATTCTCTCATGACATTATTTAATTCTATAAAAACATTGGTATTTCAGTTCATTTGTTTTTTTGTGTTTTTTTTAATTTCAGTTAAATATATGCTCCGTGTTGCCGAATTTTTATCAGGAGAAATTCAGATCTTCGTGAAATACAGATTTTTAAGAAAACTCTTTTATTTCAGCTTCAGATAATAATAATTCATTCACAATTATGTCTTGTTGTTTCTTCCCCTGAAGGGATTGAAGCTAATTCCTCAGCGTGGTGATGGCGGTGAGGAAGGTGCCAGTGAGACACAGTGAGAGCAGAGGACAGGGAACAGACACGTCAGTTAAAAATGATTGGAGTTGCCCTCTCTAGTTTGGCTCAGTGGACACAGGATGGGTCTGTGGACTGAAGGGTCCGAGTTGGATTCCAGCCAAGGACACATACCCAGGTTGCAGGCTCAATCACCAGAAGGGGCCATGAACCAATCAATGAATGATTCTCTCTCATCCTTGATGTTTCTACCTCCCTCTCCCTTGCTCTCTGAAATTAAAAAGAAAAATTTAAAACATAAAGTTTTAATGAATAGAGGTATTGAATTGGGAAATGTTAATTGAGTTAAATAAAATCCATATGTTGATAAATAAGTAGATAGACATGTTAAATATTCATTGCTATTTGTTGTTGACTTAAGTCTGAATAAGTTATGAATAAAGTCAAGAGACTGAAGATTTTAAATCACTGGTCCTATCAAAATGTTTTTTTCCATTTCCTTGTAGACTTATTAATCTTTATATCCATTTCCTGCCTCTCTGCATGCTTGTGAGTGTGTGAAGGAAAAGAAAGATTGTTAGCTGAGAAGATTGCTTCCCCCTTGGACTGTGGAGTGGATGTGCCCAGAACCACGTCCTCATAATTGTGTTTCATGAACAAAACAAAACCATTTGTGTTCACATTCAATGCTTTATTGGAAGGTGAACAGACAGTCCAATCAGTTCTGACAGCAAACGTAGAGGATCCTGGGCTTATGAGGGAGATGCAGGCAGAGTTGAAAATCTACCCATAATTCTGAGAAGTAAAGATGTTTGTGGAATAACCCAGCATGAGGTTTGCTGTCCAGTTACTTAGATCAAATGTGGGAGGAAGTCCCTTGTAAGTTCAGATGCTGAGCTGCTGGGCAGGGTTTCAGTAGAAGCCAGAGTATCCGTATCCCCCACAGCAGCACGGACGCCAGCAGCCGTAGCTCCTGTAGCCATAGCCACAGCCCAGGCCACCAAGGCCGCCCCAGCCCCAGCCGGAGCCATAGCCATAGCCCAGGCCACCCAGGCCGCTCCAGCCGTAGCCGCGGCCTCCGTAGTAGCTGCCGTAGTAGCTCATCGTGTCAGGGGGAGTGTGTTTCTGTTCAAGACGAGATCCTGAGAGTGAGTGTCAGCGAGTGGGGAGGGAGCTTATATACCTGAGCCAGCAGGTGCTGAATCACGTGACCATTCCTGTGTTTCATTCCAAGAGATTCATGGCCCTGAAGCAGCTCATTAATCTGTTTGCTGACGCCAGAGATGCTCATATTTATGAAAATTTGGAGCCGCACAGCCGCCTGGTTAGAGCCCCTGGAACCCATGACAGTCTGTGTTTCTAAGGAGAAGCACATCTGCCTCCACGTCATAGAATAAACACTCACTGAACACAGTTCTCCATTCCTAAGCGCGTGGCCTTCGTCATGGTGGAGTGTTCTCATTAAATATTGTGTCATTGTAATTTGCATATCATTCTTTGTATCGTCCTACTTACTTTCATCTCAGTTCAAATACTCAGATCCAATTTAAGATTCTTACACCTATGAAGTTCCTTAATTGTCAAATGTATTTCTCTCAAGTTGAACACACACATGAGAAATCCATGTTGATTTTACATATCTTCTTGCAACATACCCTTTTGGTTACTCAATACAGTGAAGTCCCTTTCTGAAGCTGAGGGTCTGACCACAACAACAAACTCACACGTGTAACCCCAGGCTGAACACCCGTTCAAAACGTTCTCTTTAAACATTACCCTCTTTTTCAAAACAGAAACATATTATCAGAAAATGTAGGTGATCTTGTCTCTGCTTTGCAGTTGCTTTTTATTTTCTTTCTCTTTCTTCCTGGAATCCCACCCATCGTCTGTCCCATCCAGCCTCGCTTTAAGTCATCATTCTGCACTCAGTCTCCACACACTTGCATGAGCCAGGTCTTCCTCTCTGATCCAATTCTCCCATCAGTCCTTCATCCCTCTACTCAGGATTTTAAATTTAGCCTGATTTTTCTTCCTTATATGTATTTTTTTTATTTTTAAAAATTTGTTTTTATTGATTTCAGAGGAAAAGGAGGAGGGAGAGAGATATAAACATCAATTATTGGAGAAAAATCATTAATCGGCTGCCTCTAGCCCACTACTTACTGGAGATCAAGCCTGTAACTCAGGCATGTGCCCTGACCAGGAATCACACTGAGCCATGAATTCTTGGTTCATAGGTCAGTGCTTAACCACTGAGACATATGGCCGGTTGTGTCCATATATTCTTTACCAATCCTCTGTGTCCTGCCCCTTATTTTCTGTTCACCAATCAGCAAACACTTTTACTTTATCTTTTATTTCAGAATAGTTGGCATGCAATCTTACATTGGTTATATTAGTCACAATATAATGACTCAGCATGTTTATCCCTCACAATGGCCGCCCCCACTAATGACCTGGCAAACACCTGTCACTGTGCAAACTTGTCACAACATTACCGACTCTGTGCCCTTTGCCCTTTTCACTCAACCCCCAATTTCAATAAGATATTCTAATTCTTCAGGGTTTAATTTAAAAAGTCTTCTGTCTCTTAAGATTATATAATACTAGAGGCCCCGTGCATAGATTCGTATACTGATGGGATACCTCGGCCTGGCCTGTGCCCTCTTGCAATCTGGGACCCCTCTAGGGATGTCAGAGAGCTGGTTTCGGCAGGATACCCCCAGGCCCACTCCAGAAAGCAGGATCCCTGACCTGTGTGTTGAGCGTCTGTCCCTTGTTGGTCAGTGCGCATCATAGTGACCAGTGGATGGGTCATTCAGGAGTTCAGTAGATTAGGCTTTTATATATATAGCTTTTAAGCAGAATCACCTGCAATCTTGATGCCTGGAAATGCTGCAAAAAAATAAACATGGCAGGGAGGATGTGACTGAGGGAAAAACAGAAATATCATAGACGTTAGCTGGCAGCCTTCTGCGAATTTCCTCAGCTCCTGAGGAAACCCGAGTGTGAGCCCAGGGTTCAAGGTGAAGACCTACTGGAGTGCCCACACCTGGGGCTTGGTCTTCACCATTGTGTGTGCTTCATATGACTTTTACTTGTACCCAGGGCTTTGTATTGTTGGTGGTGCTGGTTTTTTTGTTCTGTTTTGAGGTTTATAAGTGTCAGAGGCCAGCTCCTCAGCCAGGACTTGACCCGTCTGAGTGAGGAGAATCGGAAGAACACGAGGGTACAAGCAGACATATGGGACATGCTTTATTACACACAACAGCAGCCACTGCAGGCTGGTCAGTGGCACCTTACATACATGCCCAAACACGCTCAAATGAAAGAGGCTTTTTGCCAAATAGAAACATCAGTATTTTGGCTACAGAAAGGCAGGTGGGGGCAGTGTATGGCTTGGTCCTTTCTTGCCTTATGCCTGCACATAGCAACTCAGCCTTGAACACTTTGATTAGGATTCCCACACTCAGAGTGGCCTTGAACATCCAGAGTATTCCAGACTGTGACCCATAATCAGTAATTTTTTTTTTCTTTCCTCTTTCTGCTTTTAATACAGAGAGGAAGGGAGAGTGGGAGAGAGATAGAAGCATCAAACCATGACTACCTCGTTCATATGTCAATGCCCAACCCCTGAGGCATGCAGGCCAGGCATAAGTTACATTTTTGATAATACTTTTCCCTCCCATCTGAATGAATTCACTGTTTTTCAAACAAAACATATTGGCTGAGTGAATGAAAGATTAAATTTTGTCTGCCACAGCTGTAGAAATTGTCTAACAGTATAGACTCAAGCACACATATTTGACCAAATTATACCAATTTAAACACAATATCTTCATCTTATATTATTCTCTGATGATATTATTTGATTCTAGGAAAACATTGGTATTTAAGTCAATCCGTTTTTTTATTTCATCAAAAATATATGCCCCATGTTGCTCCTTTATTATCAGGAGAAATTCAGATCTTGCTGAAATTTAGATTTTTAAAAAAGCTCTTTGGTTTCAGCTTTAGCTCAATAATAATCGGTTCACAATTATGTCTTGTTGTTTCTTTCCCTGACGGGATTGAAGCTAATACCTCAGCGTGGTGATGGCGGTGAGGAAGGTGCCAGTGAGACACAGTGAGAGCAGAGTACAGGGAACAGACACGTTAGTTAAAAATGATTGGAGTTGCCCTCTCTAGTTTGGCTCAGTGGACACAGGATGGGTCTGTGGACTGAAGGGTCCTGAGTTTGAATCCGGACAAAGGCACATGCCCAGGTTGGAGGCTCAATCACCAGAGGGGGCATGCAGGAGGCAACCAATCAATGAATGATTCTCTCTCATCCTTGATGTTTCTACCTCCCTCTCCCTCCTCCTTGCTCTCTGAAATTAAAAGAAACATTAAAAACATAAAATTTTAATGAATGTATGGATTGACTTGAGAATTTTTCATTGAGTTAAATAAAATCCATATGTTGATAAATAGATATATATATTAAATGTTCATTGCTATTTGTGGTTGACTTAAGTCAGAATATTTTATGAATAGATCAAGGAATTGAGAGATTTAAAACATTTATCCTAGCAAAACATTTATTTCATTTTGGTGTAGACTTATTAATCTTTGAATCTATTTCCTGCCTCTCTGTATGCTTGTGAGTGTGTGAAGGAAAAGAAAGATTGTTAGCCAGGAAGGTCGCTTCTGCCTTGGACAGTGGAGTGGATGTGCCCAGAACCACATCCTCATAATTGCGTTTCATGAACAAAACAAAACCATTCCCTGTGTTCAAGGTCAATGCTTTATTGGAAGGTGAACAGACAGTCCAATCAGTTCTGGCAGCAAAGGTAGAGGATCCTAGGCTTATGAGGGAGATGCAGGCAGAGTTGAAAATCTACCCATAATTCTGAGAAGTAAAGACGTTTGTGGAATAACCCAGCATGAGGTTAGCTGTCCGGTTCCTTAGATCCAATGTGGAAGGAAGTCCCTTGTAAGTTCAGATGCTGAGCTGCTGGGCAGGATCTCAGTAGAAGCCAGAGTATCCGTATCCCCCACAGCAGCACGGACGCCAGCAGCCGTAGCTCCTGTAGCCATAGCCACAGCCCAGGCCACCAAGGCCGCCCCAGCCCCAGCCGGAGCCATAGCCATAGCCCAGGCCACCAAAGCCGCCCCAGCCGTAGCCGCGGCCTCCGTAGTAGCTGCCGTAGTAGCTCATCGTGTCAGGGGGAGTGTGTTTCTGTTCAAGACGAGATCCTGAGAGTGAGTGTCAGTGTCAGCGAGTGGGGAGGGAGCTTATATACCTGAGCCAGCAGGTGCCAAATCAGGTGACCATTCCTGTGTTTCATTCCAAGAGATTCATGGCCCTGAGGCAGCTCGTTAATCTGTTTGCTGACGCCAGAGATGCTCATATTTATGAAAATTTGGAGCCGGCACAGCTGCCTGGTTAGAGCCCCTGAAACCCATGATATTCTTTGTTTCTTTTTTTTTTTTATTGATTAAGGTATTACATATGTGTCCTTATTTTCCCATTACGTCTCCAATCCCCACACTCATGCCCTCACCCCCCTGTTGTCTGTGTACATTGGTTAGGCTCATATGCATGCATACAAGTCCTTTGGTTGATCTCTCCTCCTTACCCCCAACCTCCCCTACCTTCCCTCTGAGGTTTGATGGTCTGATCGATTCTTCTCTGTCTCTGGATCTGTTTTTGTTCATCAGTTTATGTTGTTCATTATATTCCATAAATGAGTGAGATCATGTGATATTTATCTTTCTCTGACTGGCTTATTTCACTTAGCGTAATGCTCTCCACTTCCATCCATGCTGTTGCAAATGGTAAGAATTCCTTCTTTTATACCTCAGCATAGAATTCCATTGTGTAGATGTACCACAGTTTTCTAATCCATTCATCTGCTGATGGGCACTTAGGCTGTTTCCAAATCTTAGCTATGGTAAATTGTGCTGCTATCCTAGGCCCGGGTGAGCCCAAGTGGCCCTGGGTCTGGGAGAGGCCAAGCGTCCCTGGGTCCGGGTGAGACCATGTGTCCCTGGATCCGGGTGAGGCCTCGTGCACCTAGGCCCGGGTGAGCCCAAGTGGCCCTGGGTCTGGGAGTGGCCAAGCGTCCCTGGGTCCGGGTGAGACCATGCGTCCCTGGATCCGGGTGAGGCCTCATGCACCTAGGCCCGGGTGAGCCCAAGTGGCCCTGGGTCTGGGAGAGGCCAAGCGTCCCTGGGTCCGGGTGAGACCATGTGTCCCTGGATCCGGGTGAGGCCTCGTGCACCTAGGCCCGGGTGAGCCCAAGTGGCCCTGGGTCTGGGAGAGGCCAAGCATCCCTGGGTTCGGGTGAGACCATGTGTCCCTGGATCCGGGTGAGGCCTCGTGCACCTAGGCCCGGGTGAGCCCAAGTGGCCCTGGGTCTGGGAGAGGCCAAGCGTCCCTGGGTCCGGGTGAGACCATGTGTCCCTGGATCCGGGTGAGGCCTCGTGCACCTAGGCCCGGGTGAGCCCAAGTGGCCCTGGGTCTGGGAGAGCCCACACACCCCTGGGTCCAGGCGAGACCATGTGTCCCTGGATCCGGGTGAGGCCGTGTGCACCTAGGCCCGGGTGAGCCCAAGTGGCCCTGGGTCTGGGAGAGGCCAAGCGTCCCTGGGTCCGGGTGAGACCATGTGTCCCTGGATCCGGGTGAGGTCTCGTGCACCTAGGCCCGGGTGAGCCCAAGTGGCCCTGGGTCTGGGAGTGGCCAAGCGTCCCTGGGTCCGGGTGAGACCATGCGTCCCTGGATCCGGGTGAGGCCTCATGCACCTAGGCCCGGGTGAGCCCAAGTGGCCCTGGGTCGGGGAGAGGCCAAGCGTCCCTGGGTCCGGGTGAGACCATGTGTCCCTGGATCCGGGTGAGGCCTCGTGCACCTAGGCCCGGGTGAGCCCAAGTGGCCCTGGGTCTGGGAGAGGCCAAGCGTCCCTGGGTCCGGGTGAGACCATGTGTCCCTGGATCCGGGTGAGGCCTCGTGCACCTAGGCCCGGGTGAGCCCAAGTGGCCCTGGGTCTGGAAGTGGCCAAACGTTCCTGGGTCTGGGTGAGACCATGTGTCCCTGGATCCGGGTGAGGCTTCGTGCACCTAGGCCCGGGTGAGCCCAAGTGGCCCTGGGTCGGGGAGAGGCCAAGCGTCCCTGGGTCCGGGTGAGACCATGTGTCCCTGGATCCGGGTGAGGCCTCGTGCACCTAGGCCCGGGTGAGCCCAAGTGACCCTGGGTCTGGGAGAGGCCAAACGTTCCTGGGTCTGGGTGAGACCATGTGTCCCTGGATCCGGGTGAGGCCTCGTGCACCTAGGCCCGGGTGAGCCCAAGTGGCCCTGGGTCGGGGAGAGGCCAAGCGTCCCTGGGTCCGGGTGAGACCATGTGTCCCTGGATCCGGGTGAGGCCTCGTGCACCTAGGCCCGGGTGAGCCCAAGTGGCCCTGGGTCTGGGAGAGGCCAAGCATCCCTGGGTCCGGGTGAGACCATGTGTCCCTGGATCCGGGTGAGGCCTCGTGCACCTAGGCCCGGGTGAGCCCAAGTGGCCCTGGCTCTGGGAGAGGCCAAGCGTCCCTGGGTCCGGGTGAGACCATGCGTCCCTGGATCCGGATGAGGCCTCGTGCACCTAGGCCAGGGTGAGCCCAAGTGGCCCTGGGTCTGGGAGAGGCCAAGCGTCCCTGGGTCCGGGTGAGACCATGTGTCCCTGGATCCGGATGAGGCCTCGTGCACCTAGGCCCGGGTGAGCCCAAGTGGCCCTGGGTCTCGGAGAGGCCAAACGTTCCTGGGTCTGGGTGAGACCATGTGTCCCTGGATCCGGGTGAGGCCTCGTGAACCTAGGCCCGGGTGAGGCCACGTGCCCCTGGGTCTGGGAGAGGCCAAGCGTCCCTGGGTCCGGGAGAGACCATGTGTCCCTGGATCCAGGTGAGGCCTTGTGAAACTAAGCCCAGGTGAGGCCACGTGCCCCTGGGTCCGGGTGAGGCCTTGCGCCCCTGGATCCATCCGGGTGAGGCTGGGTCCCAGGCCCGGGTGAGACCACGCGCCCCTTGGGTATGGGTGAGGCCACGTGCCCCTTAGTCCAGGTGACGCCGTGCCCCTGGGTTCGGCCGAGACCAAACCAGAGGGAGTCGGACCTCCATTACCACCATTTGTCCACCATCCAGAGCTGAGGGGTCAGTGCTGACATGTACACATAAGGAACTACTGGCCATCGAAATTGGGTCTCAAAAGAACTGTTGGTCCAGGGGGAAGCTCGCTATAGATTGATTCATTTTCCTGTCAGCATAACTATTATTGCTCGTCTCACATTCAGTTCTTATTAGTATATATCTAGTGACATTTGATCTTGTTCATCTAGAGGAAATGATGAACAACATAGACTGAGGAACAAGAACAGAACCAGAAGTAAGGAGGCATCAATCGGACTATCGGGCCTCAGAGGGAGGATAGGGGAGGGTAGGGGGAGGGTGGGGGGAGGGGGAGAGTTCAACCAAAGGACCTGCATGCATGCATATAAGCCTATCCAACGGTTAAGTTCAACAGGGGATTGGGGCCTGCGTGGGGAGAGGGGTGGGATGGGAATGGGGGGATGAGGACAAATATGTGACACCTTGATCAATAAAGAAATTTAAAAAAAAAAAAAAAAAAAAATTGTGCTGCTATGAACATAGGGGTGCATATATCATTTCTGATTGGTGTTTCTAGTTTCTTGGGATTATATTCCAAGAAGTGGGATCATTCGGTCAAATGGGAGTTCCACTTTTTGTTTTTTGAGGAAACTCCATACTGTTCTCCACAGACAGTCTTTGTTTCTAAGGAGAAGCATATCTGTCTTCTACGTCACAGATTAAAAACTCACTGAACACAGTTCTCCATTCCTAAGCGCGTGCCCTTCGTCATGGTGGAGTGTTCCCATTAAATATTGTGTCATTGTAATTTGCATATCATTCTTTGGATTGTCCTATCTTACTTTCATCTCAGTTCAAATACTCAGATCCAATTTAAGATTCTTACACCTATGAAATTCCTTAATTGTCAAATGAATTTCTCTCAAGTTGAACACACGCATGAGAAAGCCATGTGGATTTTACATATCTTCTTTCAACATACCCTTTTGGTTACTCAATACAGTGAAATGCCTTTCAGAAGCTGAGGATCTGACCACAATAACAAACTCACACGCGTAACCCCAGCTGAATACCCATGCAAAACGTTCTCTTTAAACATTACCCTCTTTTTCAAAACAGAAACTTGTTATCCGAAAACATAGGTGATCCTGTCTCCTGCTTTGCAGTTGCTTTTTATTTTCTTTCTCTGTTCTTCCTGGAATCCCACACATCGTCTGTCCCATCCAGCCTCTCTTTAAGTCGTCATTCTGCACTCAGTCCCACACACACTCACACGAGCCAGGTCTTCCTCTCTGATCCAGTTCTCCCATCAGTACTTCATCCCTCCACTCAGGGTTTTTATTTTATCCTGATTTTTCTTCCTTGTATGTATTTTATTCTTTTTAAAATGTATATGTATTTTATTCTTTTTAAAAATTTGTTTTTATTGATTTCAGAGGAAAAGGAGGATGGAGAGAGATAGAAACATCAATCATGAGAGAAAAATCATTAATTGGATGTCTCCTGCACACCCCATACTGGGGATCAAGCCTGTAACCCGGGCATGTGCCCTGACCAGGAATCACGCTGAACCTTGACCTTCTAGTTCATAGGTCAATGGTTAACCACTGAGACATATTGGCCACTTGTGTCCTTATATTTTTTACCAGTTCTCTGTGTCCTGCCCCTTATTTTCTGTTCATCAATCAGCAAACACTTTTACTTTATCTTTTATTTCAGAATAGTTGGCATGCAATCTGATATTGGTTATATTAGTCACAATATAATGACTCAGCATGTTTATCCCTCACAATGGCCTCTCGGAGTAATGACCTGGGAATCACCTGTCACTGTGCAAACTTCTCACAACATTACCGACTCTGTGCCCCTTTCCCTTTTCACTCAACCCCCAACATTTTCAATAAGATATTCTAATTCTTTAGGGTTTTAAATTAAAAAGACTTTTGAACTCTTAAGATTATATAAAACTAGAGGCCCAGTGCATAGAATTGTACACTAGCGGGGTCCCTGGGCCTGGCCTGTGCCCTCTCGCAATCTGGGACCCCTCTAGGGATGTCTGAGATCTGGTTTCAGCCTGATGCCCACAAGCCCGATCCACAGGGGAGGGAGCCTGATCCTGTGTGTTGAGCGTCTGTTCCCTGTTGGTCAGTGCGCATCATAGCGACCAGTAAACGTTTCGTTCAGTCGTTAAGTAGGTTAGGCTTATATACATATAGATTTCAAGCAGAGTCTCTGCAATCTTGATGCCTGGAAATGCTGCAAAGAAAATATATGGCAGGGAGGATGTGACTGAGACAAAAACAGAAATATCATAGATCAGTGGTCGGCAAACCGTGGCTCACAAGACACATGCAGCTCTTTGGCCCCTTGAGTGTGGCTCTTCCACAAAATACCACAGCCTGGGCGAGTCTATGTTGAAGATGTGGCGTTAGAAGAAGTTTACGTTTAAAAAATTTGGCTCTCAAAAGAAATTCCAAACTCTGTGGACTAATGAGTTTGCCGACCACTTTCATAGACGTTAGCTACCAGCCTTCTGTGAATTTGTCAGCTCCTGAGAAAACCCGAGTGTGAGCCACGGTTCAAGGTGAAGCCCTACTGGGGTGTGCCCACGCCTGGGCTCGGTCTTTACCTTTGTGTGTGCTTCCCATGACCTTAACATGTACCCAGGGCTTTGTTCTGTAGGTGGTGCTGGGTTTTTTTGTTCTGTTTTGAGGTTTATAAGTGTCAGAGGCAAGCTCCTCAGCCAGGACTTGACCCGTCTGAGTGAGGAGAATCGGAAGAACACGAGGGTACAAGCAGACATATGGGACATGCTTTATTGCACACAACAGCAGCCACTGCAGGCTGGTCAGTGGCTCCTTACATACATGCCCAAACACGCTCAAATGAAAGAGGCTTTTTGCCAAATAGAAACATCAGTATTTTGGCTACAGAAAGGCAGTGGGGGCAGTGTATGGCTTAATGCATCCTTGCCTTATGCCTGCACATAGCAACTCAACCTTGAACACTTTGATTAGGATTCCCACACTCAGAGTGGCCTTGAACATCCAGAGTATTCTAGACAGAGCCCCATAATAAGTAACATCTTTTTTCTTTTCTTTTCTCTTACTTTTTTTTTAATACAGAGAGGAAGGGAGAGGGAGAGAGAGAGAGAGAATCATCAATGATGAGAGGGAATCATTGATCAGCAGCCTCCTGCATGACCCCCACTGGGGATCAAGCCTGCAACTCAGGCATGTGCCCTGACCAGGAATCAAACCATGACTACCTCATTCATAGGACGATGCTCAACCACTGAGGCACTCAGGCCGAGCATGAGTTACATTTTTGATGATACATTTCCCTCCCATCTGAATGTATTCACTGTTTTTCAAAGAAAACATACTTGCTAAGTGACTGAAAGATTATATTCTACCTGCACAGCTGTAGGGAGTATCTAACAGTATAGACTCAAGCACACATATTTGACCAAATTTTACCAATTCAAACAAAATATCTTCATCTTATATTATTCTCTCATGACATTATTTAATTCTATAAAAACATTGGTATTTCAGTTCATTCGTTTTTTGTTGTTGTTTTTTTTTTTAATTTCAGTTAAATATATGCTCCGTGTTGCCGAATTTTTATCAGGAGAAATTCAGATCTTCCTGAAATACAGATTTTTAAGAAAACTCTTTTATTTCAGCTTCAGATAATAATTCATTCACAATTATGTCTTGTTGTTTCTTTCCCTGACGGGATTGAAGCTAATGCCTCAGCATGGTGATGGCGGTGAGGAAGGTGCCAGTGAGACACAGTGAGCGCAGAGGACAGGGAACACACACGTCAGTTAAAAATGATTGTAGTTGCCCTCTCTAGTTTGGCTCAGTGGACACAGGATGGGTCTGTGGACTAAAGGGTCCGAGTTGGATTCCGGCCAAGGACACATACCCAGGTTGCAGGCTCAATCACCAGAAGGGGCCATGAAGCAATCAATGAATGATTCTCTCTCATCCTTGATGTTTCTACCTCCCTCTCCCTTGCTCTCTGAAATTAAAAAGAAAAATTTAAAACATAAAGTTTTAATGAATAGAGGTATTGAATTGGGAAATGTTAATTGAGTTAAATAAAATCCATATGTTGATAAATAAGTAGATAGACATGTTAAATATTCATTGCTATTTGTTGTTGACTTAAGTCTGAATATGTTATGAATAAAGTCAAGAGACTGAAGATTTTAAATCACTGGTCCTATCAAAATGTTTTTTTCCATTTCCTTGTAGACTTATTAATCTTTATATCCATTTCCTGCCTCTCTGCATGTTTGTGAGTGTGTGAAGGAAAAGAAAGATTGTTAGCTGAGAAGATTGCTTCCCCCTTGGACGGTGGAGTGGATGTGCCCAGAACCACGTCCTCATAATTGCGTTTCATGAACAAAACAAACCATTCTCTGTGTTCAAGGTCAATGCTTTATTGGAAGGTGAACAGACAGTCCAATCAGTTCCGACAGCAAACGTAGAGGATCCTGGGCTTATGAGGGAGATGCAGGCAGAGTTGAAAATCTACCCATAATTCTGAGAAGTAAAGACGTTTGTGGAATAACCCAGCATGAGGTTAGCTGTCCGGTTCCTTAGATCCAATGTGGGAGGAAGTCCCTTGTAAGTTCAGATGCTGAGCTGCTGGGCAGGGTTTCAGTAGAAGCCAGAGTATCCGTATCCCCCACAGCAGCACGGACGCCAGCAGCCGTAGCTCCTGTAGCCATAGCCACAGCCCAGGCCACCAAGGCCGCCCCAGCCCCAGCCGGAGCCATAGCCATAGCCCAGGCCACCAAAGCCGCCCCAGCCGTAGCCGCGGCCTCCGTAGTAGCTGCCGTAGTAGCTCATCGTGTCAGGGGGAGTGTGTTTCTGTTCAAGACGAGATCCTGAGAGTGAGTGCCAGCGAGTGGGGAGGGAGCTTATATACCTGAGCCAGCAGGTGCTCAATCACGTGACCATTCCTGTGTTTCATCCCAAAAGATTCATGGCCCTGAGGCAGCTCGTTAATCTGTTTGCTGACGCCAGAGATGCTCATATTTATGAAAATTTGGAGCCGGCACAGCTGCCTGGTTAGAGCCCCTGGAACCCATGACATTCTTTGTGTCTAATGAGAAGCACATCTGCCTCCACGTCACAAAATAAAAACTCACTGAACACAATTCTCCATCCCTAAGCGCGTGGCCTTCGTCATGGTGGAGTGTTCTCATTAAATATTGTGTCATTGTAATTTGCATATCATTCTTTGGATTGTCCTATCTTACTTTCATCTCAGTTCAAATACTCGGATCCATTTTAAGATTCTTACACCTATGAAGTTCCTTAATTGTCAAATGTATTTCTCTCAAGTTGAACACGCACATGAGAAAACCATGTTGATTTTACATATCTTCTTGCAAAATGCCCTTTTGGTTACTCAACACAGTGAAGTGCCTTTCTGAAGCTGAGGATCTGACCACAACAACAAACTCACACGTGTAACCCCAGCTGAACACCCGTTCACAAAGTTCTCTTTAAACATTACCCTCTTTTTCAAAACAGAAACGTATTATCAGAAAACGTAGGTGATCTTGTCTCTGCTTTGCAGTTGCTTTTTATTTTCTTTCTCTTTCTTTCTGGAATCCCACCCATCGTCTGTCCCATCCAGCCTCTCTTTAAGTTGTCATTCTGCACTCAGTCCCCACACACTCGCATGAGCCAGGTCTTCCTCTCTGATCCAATTCTCCCATCAGTACTTCATCCCTCTACTCAGGTTTTTTATTTTAGCCTGATTTTTCTTCCTTATATGTATTTTTTTATTTTTAAATATTTTTTATTGATTTCAGAGGAAAAGGAGGAGGGAGAGAGATAGAAACATCAATTATTGGAGAAAAATCATTAATCAGCTGCCTTCAGCCCACTACTTAATGGAGATCAAGCCTGTAACTCAGGCATGTGCCCTGACCAGGAATCACACTGAGCCTTGACCTCCTGGTTGATAGGTCCGGGCTTCACCACTGAGACATACCGGCCCGTTCTGTCCATATATTTTTTACCAATTCTCGGTGTCCTGCCCATTATTTTCTGTTCACCGATCAGCAAACACTTTTATTTTATCTTTTATTCCAGAATAGTTGGCATTCAATCTTACATTGGTTATATTAGTCACAATATAATGACTCAGCATGTTTATCCCTCACAATAACCGCCCCCAGTAATGACCTGGCAATCACCTGTCACTGTGCAAACTTGTCACAACATTACCGACTCTGTGCCCCTTTTCCTTTTCACTGAACCCCCAACATTTTCAATAAGATATTCTAATTCTTCAGGGTTTTAAATTAAAAAGACTTCTGAACTCTTAAGGTTATATAATATTTTAATCAGAGTCTCTGCAGTTTTGATGCCTGGAAATGCTGCAAAAAATAAACATGGCAGCGAGGATGTGACTGAGGGAAAAACAGAAATATCATAGAAGTTAGCCGCCAGCCTTCTGTGAATTTCCTCGGCTCCTGAGGAAACCCGAGTGGAAGTCCAGGGTTCAAGGTGAAGCCCTACTGGAGTGTGCCCACGCGTGGGCTTGGTCTTTACCATTGTGTGTGTTTCCCATGACCTTAACATGTACCCAGGGCTTTGTTTTGCTGGTGTTGCTGTTTTTTTTGTGCTGGTTTTCGGTTTTTAGTGTCAGAGGCAAGCTCCTCAGCCGGGACTTGCCCCTTCTCGGTGAGGCTCATTGGAAGGACACACGGGTACAAGCAGGCAAATGGGACATGATTTATTACTCACAACAACAACTACTGCAGGCTGGTCAGTGGCTCATTACATACATGCCCAAACATGATCAAAAAAAGAGGCTTTTTGGCAAAGAGAAACATCAGTATTTTGGCTACAGAAAGGCACTTGGGTGCAATGTATGGCTTAATGCATCCTTGCCATATGCCTGCACATAGCAACTCAACCTTGAACACTTTGATTAGGATTCCCACACTCAGAGTGACCTTGAACATCCAGAGTTCTCTAGACCAGGCCCCATAATAAGTAACATATTTTTTTTCTTTTCTTTTCTCTTTCTTTTTCCTTAATACAGAGAGGAAGGGAGAGGGAGAGAGAGATGGAAATATAAATGATGAGAGGGAATCATTGATCAGCAGCCTCCTGCATGACCCCCACTATGCATCCAGCCTGCAACCCAGGCATGTGCCCTGACCGGGAATCAAACCATGACTACCTCATACATAGGTCTATGCTCAACCACTGTGGCATGCAGGCTGGGCATGAGTTACATTTTTGATAATACATTTCCCTCCCATCTGAATGTACTCACTGTTTTTCCAACCCAACATATTTGCTGAGTGACTGAAGGATTAAATTCTGTCTACCACAGCTGTAGGGAGTATCTAACAGTATAGACTCAACCACACATATTTGACCAAATTATACCAATTTAAACAAAATATCTTCATCTTATATTATTCTCTGACGATATTATTTGATTCTAGGAAAGCAATGGTATTTCAGTCCATCTGTTTTTTTATTTCATCAAAAATATATGCCCTGTTTTGCCCCATTTTTATCAGGAGAAATTCAGATCTTGCTGTGTCTCAGTGGATAGACCAGGCATCCTCAAACTACGGTCCACAGGCCACATGCAGGTGTTTTTGCCGTTTTGTTTTTTTACTTCAAAATAAGATATGTGCAGTGTGCGTAGGAATTTGTTCATAGTTTTTTTTTAAACTATAGTCCAGCCCTCCAACAGTCTGAGGGACAGTGAACTGGCCCCCTGTTTAAAAAATTTGAGGACCCCTGGGATAGAGGATCTGTCTGTGGACTGAAGGGTCCCGAGTTCAATTCCGGCCAAGGGCACATGCAGGCTCAATCACCAGAGGGGCCATACAGGAGACAACCAATCAATGAATGATTCTCTCATCCTTGATGTTTCTATCTTCTTCTCCCTCCTTGTTGCTCTCTGAAATTAAAAGCAAAATTAAAAACATAAACCAATTTTGAATGAATGGAAGGGTTGAATTGAGAAATGTTAGTTGAGGTAAATAAAATCTATGTGTTGATAAATAAATAGATAGATATGTTAAATATTCATTGCTCTTTGTTGTTGCCTTACACCTGAATATTTTATGAATAAAATCGAGATTGAAAGATTTAAATCACTAGACCTTTCAAAACTTTTTTGCATTTCAATGTGGAGTTATTAATCTTTATATCTATTTCCTGCCTCTCTGCATGCTTGTGAGTGTGTGAAGGAAAAGAAAGATTGTTAGCCAGGAAGGTAGCTTCCCCCTTGGACAGTGGAGTGGATGTGCCCAGAACCACGTCCTCATAATTGTGTTTCATGAACAAAACAAAACCATTCTCTGTGTTCAAGTTCAATGCTTTATTGGAAGGTGAACAGACAGTCCAATCAGTTCTGGCAGCAAACGTAGAGGATCCTGGGCTTATGAAGGAGTTGCAGGCAAAGTTGAAAATCTACCCATAATTCTGAGAAGTAAAGACGTTTGTGGAATAACCCAGCATGAGGTTAGCTGTCCGGTTCCTTAGATCCAATGTGGGAGGAAGTCCCTTGTAAGTTCAGATGCTGAGCTGCTGGGCAGGGTTTCAGTAGAAGCCAGAGTATCCGTATCCCCCACAGCAGCACGGACGCCAGCAGCCGTAGCTCCTGTAGCCACAGCCACAGCCCAGGCCACCAAGGCCGCCCCAGCCCCAGCCGGAGCCATAGCCATAGCCCAGGCCACCAAAGCCGCCCCAGCCGTAGCCGCGGCCTCCGTAGTAGCTGCCGTAGTAGCTCATGGTGTCAGGGGGAGTGTGTTTCTGTTCAAGACGAGATCCTGAGAGTGAGTGTCAGCGAGTGGGGAGGGAGCTTATATACCTGAGCCAGCAGGTGCTGAATCACGTGGCACCTGTTTTGTGTCATCCGTGTCACCCCTCGTTGACACAACACCAACCTCTGAGGAGGCCACGTGCTCATCAAAGCATCTCGCCTGCATTGCTGCCAAGTCAGGGTGTCCCTTACACGCATTGCATCTCTTTTATGAGGAGAAATTGCTGCATCTTCAAAGCCCGGACATACCAGATGAAGCACAATCCTTCAGAGCCACGCAGGTTGCGTAACATGTTGGATGGCGGCGTGGTTTAGAGTTCAGTGTTGCTTCATCTCAGGCTCACCCTGGGAGTTATGGTTCCCTGACGATCAGAAGACCTTGGTCCGATCGGGTCTAGGATAACCCTGTGCTCTCAGAGGCTCTGTGCTTCCGGGTGAGGTCGCTGGTCAGAGCTCTGACACCTCTGGATGCCGGGAGCCCCGCCACCCCCGCTGCGGGCACTCGCAGGACCTTCAGGAAGAAGAGAGGAAACAGGGCCATCCTCCTCCTGACACGTCCTGACCTTGGCTCTCAGAAACCACAACCTCTTTTCTGCTCTGCTTACCAGTTGGAAAGTAAACACATTTGGATTAATAACCCGGGGAAATATTGTTCGTACCCGGGAGGCGGATCACAGACGTCAACAATGTGTTCAGAAGCCCTTTCCCATCCTCACTCTGCCATGTCACCTGCTCCCAGTGCTCCCAGACTACCCTTCCCCGCCGCCTGCCTGTCGTTCCAGACCACAGTCCCCACCTCCCCTCGAACCCATACACCTGCCCTCTTATTTAATCTATTCTCCAGTATCACTCCCACATGTCACTCAGCCCTCCCAGTCCCACAGGGTCTGGGACCAGGTTAAACCATGAAATATAGACAATTCCTCTTGGGCCCCATACATTCCTGAGTAATCCTTACTTAAATACTCTCATATATGCCTTCGCTTTTATCACAATATTTTTCAGTTTTGTATTCTCTTTACCAGTTGTGGGTTCATTTTTATCCTTTAAAAAAAATAGCTAACTAGTCTCTAATAAAATATTAAATATGCATTAAGACCTTTGATAGTGAATTCTATGTCATCTCTAAAGAACCTGGAAAATGTAGTAAGAGGCTATTAACACTGAAAATATTTTCAGCATAATAACCACATGTATGTGTAGCCGTAGCCGATTTGGACAGAGTGTCGGCCTGTGGACCAAAGGGTCCCGGATTTGATTCCGGTCAAGGGCACGTACCTCAGTTGCAGGCTCCTCACCAGGGGGGTGCAGCCCGAGCCCTGGTTGGGGCTCGTGCAGAAGGCAACCAATCGATGTGTCTCTCTCACATCGATGCTTCTCTCTGTCTTTCCTTCTCTTCCACTCTCCCTAAAATCAATAGGAAAATATCCTTGGGGAAGGGTTAAAAATAACAACAAAAACCGGGTGTGTATAACATAAAAAGGCAAGGTGGGAAAAAATACTTTCTGGGACAAAATCCCCTTCAGCTTCCACGAGGTTAACCCCACCCAGGTGCCCGCCCCCCGCCCCCATCCCCACCCCACCTCACCCCGTAAACCCTGAAGACCGTCTCCCAACTTGAATGAACCGTCTCAGCTCGTGTTCACCTTTTGTGACCTCACACACACTGTTCACCTTCCGTTGCGTTTCTAAGAGACGATTGGAGGCTGGTCCCCCGGGTGGACCAGCCCTAGCCCTAGCCCAGGTGGACTTGCTGACTGCTCCCCGGTGACCGGCTCCAGCCGCCGCTCAGTCAGTCACTGCTGCGGGATGAGCACACCCCTACGTCCTACCTGCAGGACCCTCTCTCGTAGCCATGATGACTAGGATGCTCTGAGAATGAAAGGCGGAACTCGCTCCAGTAGCGTGATTGCTGTAGACACATAAGGCACACGCCCCAGGGTTTCATGTGTTTGTTGTTGTTCGGCGCCTAAATCTCAAATGCCAGAGTCCGCAGACCCTGGAGCCATCACTCTCGAATCACCCACCTTTTCCTCTGGACCCGCCAACCAGTGTCGCTCCCTCGGAGGGTCCCTGTTCGGACGTCACACGCACGGATCCTGTGGACCCAGCACACTCTCCCCACTGCACGCCACAGGCTCGGGAGACGCCTCCTGCGCTGCACGGAGCATCCGTGTTCTTGTTTCCATCGCCGCGAAGGAGGCTGCTCCAGTCAAACTTGATTTGGGGCAGTTTCTCTTCTTTCTTTATTTCCTCTTTTTTTCTTCTTCCTTTTTTCTTCTTTTTTTCTGGCTAACGTAGGAAAAAAACTGATGTGACCTATGGATACCGATCTTTCTGTTTCCCTGGATGCCCTTCCTCGTGCTCTTACATGATTCCTAGGGCCTGAGTTGCAGCTATAGCCTCGATAGGTCCGCCAAGCAGTTCCCAGCCCACCTGCCCACCGCGGCCCCGCGGCACTCCCGAGGGTGTGGGGGCTCCATGCTCACCCCACAGCCATGTTCAGGCTCAGTCTCCTTGTGGGCATTCCTGACACCTGACTGTTGGGTTAATCTGGTTTGGCAGTGGCACTGGGCACCTTTCCCGATGTTTACAGTCCCCTTGGATGTCCTCCTCCTTTTAAAATATATGTTTACTAGAGGCCCGTTGCACAGAGATTCGTGCAATAGGCCTTCCTTCCCCTGGCTGCTGGGACCCGGGCTGCAGCGGAGCCAAGCTTTCAGCCTTCAGCAGAGCCTTCAGTCTTTGCTCTGTGCCTGCATATGCAAAATAACTCACAATCTTTGTTGGGTTAATTTGCATATTCACTCCTGATTGGCTGATGGGCATTGTGGAGGTACAGTCAATTTGCATATTTCTCTTTTATTAGTGTAGATTGATTTCAGAGAGGAAGGGAGAGGGGGAGAGAGAGAAGCATCAATGATGAGAGAGAATCATTGGTCGGCTGCCTCCAGCACACCCCACCACTGGGGATCGAGCCCACAACCCAGGCATGTGCCCTTGACCAGAATCGAACCCTGACCTCCTGGTTCATAGGTCGATGCTCAGCCACTGAGCCCACCGGCCGGGCAGATGTTCTTCTTTTTGAAGGGCCTGTCCCCTGTGTTGTCCGTGCTCAACTGGCTTTTTAATCAGTATTGTTATTGGCGTTGTTGTTATTGACTGGCAGCAGTTGTTTGCGTGTTTGGGTGCTGGTGTCTGGTCAGATTTACGTCATGAACATAGTTTCTCCCGTGTTTGGTTTGGTATTTCTCCGCTTTGAAATGGGGTCTGTCTATGAACAGAACATTGTCCTGTGACACCTGACTTCCATGCCTTCTTCTTCTGGTTCAGACATATTTTCCTGCCTCCCCTTTATTATTTACTCGGGTTTGTCTCCTCTCTTCAGAACTCGTTCCCTGTTAAGGGGCCACATTCTAAAATCAGGAGAGGTAATCCTCTGAATGTCCAGTCTCACTGAGTCCAGCTGCAGACACGCGATTGCAAGCAAGGTAGGCGGAGTCAGGACGCCCCTCCACCGTTCCCTCACCAGGCGGGCGTCTGCGGCGGGTGGGTCCACTGATACATGCTCTCCCCAGGACAAGCGACAGCGCTCTCGGCTCTCGGGGGATACAGACATAAGGAGCATGTCCCGGTTTCCAGCAGCGGTCCAGAAAGCAGTCACTTCGCACTCTCGTGCTACGGCAACCCCACCTCACCGAAGGCATGTCCAACTCGTGCCCAGGCCGTTATCATGATTCCTCTTCTTCTTTGGGGCCTTTCCTCACGTTGTGGAGAAATGCTGTGAACTATTAACAAGCAGAAGAGTGTTGTTGGGTTCTGTCCAACGAAGTAGAATCTGGGGGTGGCCAGGTAGGCTATGATCATAACAATCAGTAATGCCGCGATGCATCAGGGAGGGTGCAGAGGAAACTGCCCCGCGTGCTCGCGGCCGGAAGCCCTCTGCCCACCCTGTCGTTGTCCGGAAGGTGGTGGGGCTCTTACCTCTCTAACCAGGTCATCACAAAGCTAAGCTGCGGTGACACATTGACGGAAGGGTACGTCTTCCTAGTCTCTGAGCAAATGTATTCTCGTGTTTCGTCAACAAGCCCACGTCTTCACCATCCATCTTCCTGTGACAGGTGATTGGAACGTTGTTTACTTGTTTGCTGTTTTCAGATCCAGCTACGCTAGGAATTCATAGATTAAGATTCTAAATCAGCCGTAACTGGTTTGGCTCAGTGGATAGAGCATTGGCCTGGGGACTGAAAGGTCCCAGGTTCGATTCCGGTCAAGGGCATGTACCTTGGTTGCGGGCACATCCTCAGTGAGGGGTGTGCAGGAGGCAGCTGATCAATGTTTCTACCTCTCTATCCCTCTCCCTCCCTCTCTGAAAAAAATCAATAAAATATATATTTTTTAAAAAGATTCTAAATCAAAACTAACACTGCTCCCCGGCCGGCTGGCGTGGCTCAGTGGTTGAGCATTGACCTATGAACTAGGAGCTCACAGTTCAATTCCCCATCAGGGCTCATGCCCAGGTTGCAGGCTCGATCCCCAGTGTCGGGGGTGCAGGAGGCTGCTGGTCAATGATTCTCTCTTATCATTGATATTTCTAGATCTCTCTCTCCCTTCCACTCTGGGGACATGGGCAGTTGGCCGGCCTGCCTGCTGGTCGAACTCCTGGTCGAGGGGACAATATGCATATTAGCCTTTTATTATATAGGAAATACACTGAGTGGCCAGATTATTATGTGTTCAGAGATCATCATAATCTGGCCACTCAGTGTATATGAACAGTGCTGAGTGAGCGGAAGGGGGTGATGGGTGTGGAAAGTGGGCCAGTGGCTATACCTCTGTGTCCTTGTTGCTGTCCGTGCGGGACATACAACCAAGACGGCAGGACAGTTTCCTGGGAAGAACTCCAGAGGGAAATGCAGCAAAAGCGACAGTCACAATGTCACGAATGGAAATCGCTGAAAGCCGCGGGTGCCGTTTCAAATAAGGATGATTTATGGCACAGGGAACAGAGGACTCGCAGCCAGGGGAGTACAGAGGCGGGACACGCGGAGACCTGACAGCCGTTGTAGATGATGGAGGTCCTTACAACCCAAGAGGCGAAGCTCTTTGGTCTGGGCTTGCCCGCTGGTCGGGTGTGGTTCCCTCTTTGGATGACTCGGTGCTCATCAGGCAGCCCCAGGTGATGGGCTCCCGGGAGCGCGTTACGGTAGAAGCCACGGAACCCACACCCCGCAGAGCTCTCCTGACGAGAGGAGCAGCAGCTCCCCCGCAGGCTCCCGCCTCGGTCCCAAGGACCCAGTGAAAAGACATACCTGACTTGCAACAGCAGCTCCACCCGTACCTGCAGGACGTGCCAAAGGCAAGAGAAAGCACTCGGCAACACACATCAGACCCAGCCTCGGGGAGAACGAGGACCTGGGAGTTCGAAGGCTGAGACCTGGAGATAATGTGGGGACATGGTCTATTTGCTGCAGCTCCTCAGTTAATAGATTGCCTCACGGTTAAGGTTTCCTCACGATGAGCTTTCCTTGCACTCAAAGCTCCCTCGGTCATGACGTAAGATCTGTATCAGACATGGCTAGATGGAACGTGTTCGTATGTTCTCAGGAATCTTGCATGTATGTTCATGAGAAATGCTGCTGTGTAAATCTCCCTGCTGATGACATTATATTTTTATTTTGAGATATTGCAAAATAATGTAGAAGTGACTCTATTAGTCTCTGGAGCAGAATGTGTTTAGAATTCACCAGTGAAATCATCTGGCCTTAAACTGATATTCTTGGTGAGACTTTTAATCTTGGACTTAATTTCTATATGAGATACAAAACTATTCCGATTTTTTCTTCTCGGGTCAGGTGTCATAAATGCAATATCTATATATATAGTATAAAAGGCTAATATGCTGAGTGTACGACCATCTGACTGGTCACTATGACGCTCACTGACCACCAGGGGGCAGACACTCAACGCAGGAGCTGCCAAGCTGTGGTGACTCGGCAGTGGCGGTTCTCGGGTGATGCTCCCCTAAATCAGAGAGGAGGGAGCCCGATTCCTTGTGGGGCCGTGTGATTCCACCTTCGGCCATGGGTTATGTTGTTGCTGGGGCACTGTCAGCCCCGAATCTGGTTACTGCACACTTGTGTTTGCATTCCACACCCTGTACGACAGCAACTTTGCAGAGTGCCCCCAGGACCCCTCGGGGGATGTCAGAGAGCCAGTTTCAGCCCGATTCCCCCAGGGCAGATCGCGGGACCCCACCTGCCAGAGGGACCCCGCTCACTCCACAGACGCCGGAAAAGGACCAAGGGAGGTTGGCTCCAGGGCATGTCTGGCGCATCTCACCCAGTCCTGCCCCACCACCCACCTTCTAATGAATTTCCTTTCAATGTGCATGAATCCGTGGACCAGGTCACTAGCGATAATATATGTTTGAGGACAGGATACATGGTTTTTGCTTTTATTTTAGATATTTTTATTTTATGAGATATTTTAAACACAACCAAACAAAGAAAGACTAAATATTACAGCGAACATCACACATCATTCCCTAGAATTCACAATTGTTAATATTTTGATATAATTCTTTAATATTTATTTTCTTGAGTGTTCTAAAATAATTTAAAGTTTCTTCTTATTTTACTTTGAAATTAACAATATGATTTCCCAGGGATAAAACATTGAAAAACTAACCTGAAGCTTGATTATCATCACAGAGCCTTTACCCCTCAGACCCAAAATCCCCGTGTCTGGGTGGAAAGAAAGGAGAGGTAACAGTGAGGAGGAGGGGGAGGAGGAGGAGGAGGAGGAAGAGGAGGAGGGGGAGGAGGAGGAGGAGGAGGAGGAAGAAGAAGGAGGAGGAGGTAGAGAAGTAGGAGGAGGGGGAGGAGGAGGGGAAGGAGGAGGAAGAGGAGGAGGATGAGGAAGAAGATAGGGGTGGAGGAGGAGGAGGAGGAAGGAAGGGAGGAGGAGAAGGATGGGGAGGAGGAGGAGGAAGAAGGGAAAGGAGAGAAGAAAGTGAGAAGGAGGAGGACGACAGTCACATGAAATGGATGCG